>NW_011628092.1:154786-158025 GCF_000512975.1 Sesamum indicum | reverse complement strand
TGGAAAAATGATCCATGGGTTTTAATGCAAAGGTATTTGGATAATTCATCCTTACCAGCAAGGACTTATAATAATAATAATAGTAGTAGTAGTAGTAATAATAATAATAATAGTAGTAGTAGTAGTAATATAGTAGTAGTAATAATAATAATAATAATAATAAATAATAATAATAATAATAACAGTATTAGTATTAATAATAGTAATGATAACAGTATTAGTATTAATAATAATAATAAGAAGAAGAATACAGAAAGTGAATAATCAAAAACCCATCTCTTCTCTCTCTTGTTCTCGTTACGGCTTCCTTGTTCTTTCTCTCTGTCTGCTTCTTCTCCATTCTTTCTCCTCTCCAATTCTTCCCCAAACCCATCTCTTAGAACCCTTAATCCAAACTCACGGCAACAAGAACGGTAGGTCGGCAACGAGGACGGCGACGAGTACGACAACGAGTACGGCTTCCATCTTTCTCCTCTCATTTCTTCCCCAAACCCATCTCTTAGAACCCTAGCCCCAAACTCACGGCAACAAGGACGGTAAGTCAGCAACGAGGACGGCGACGAGTACGACAACGAGTACGGCTCCATCTTTCTCCTCTTATTTCTTCCCCAAACCCATCGCTTAGAACCCTAGCCCCAAACTCACGGCAACAAGGACGGTAAGTCGGCAACGAGGACGGCGACGAGTACGGCTTCTTTCTCTGTTGCATTTTATTTATTCTTCTTTTTCTATTGGCTGTATTTTTAGCATCTTATTTAATTCTTTTTCTTGGATTTGGGTGATTAATTATGGACTGCCTTTTTAGCCGAACTCTCTGTTTGGACAATTGTGGATAGTATGTTTGTATCATTAACTTATTGCAAGAAGTGACTCTTCGTTTTCATCTTCAGATTGTTCTTTCTATCTCATTGCTTCCTAGTTTTGGTTGAATGTTCTGTTAATGCTGATTGGTGCTTGCCATTTTGCCTTTTATGAATTTTGATATTTTAAGGATAGATTATTCATCAATCTGCTGATCATTTGGTTCACTTCATTTTAGGCAACAGTAAAGATAAAACCATTTCAAAAGTAAAGAATTCCATGACATATGTAGTGTTAATTAACACGTAGGAACCAGAGGGTAACTTCTTTTTAAGTTTTCATTTATCTTTTATTATCCTATCAAACTACGTTTGTTTTGTTTTCATTTGCCAGTCACTAATACATATATGTAGTGTTAATTAACACATAGGAACCAGAGGGTAACTTTTTTTTAAATTTTTGTTCATCTTTTGTTATCCTATCAAACTACTTTTGTTTTGTTTTCTTTTGCCAGTTACTATCAAACTACTTCCGTTTATATTATTTTTTTAGTAATTTGACAAATAAATGTGATTTAGGAAGTCATAAGATTGAGACATGAATGTGCACTAGTGTTATGTGATTGTTGCTTTGATTAACTGTGGAGTTGTTGAGGCATAATTTCATGCATTTTGAATTGCTTTGAAAGAGAGTTGGAATATCTTTGCTTCTACTAAATCTTAGGATTCTTGTGAGATCATATTTGTTTGCTAAAACTCTACCCGATTGATCCTTATATCCCTAACATGGCACATGCATCCATTTTGAAAAAATCAAAGGCCCTTCCCCTTCTGGAAAAAAAGAAGAAAGAAAAAAAGGTAAGAAAAAGGAAATTACATCTACTCCGCTGGTTTAGGTCACTTAGTAACTGGGTAACTTCATCACAAATGTTGTTATTCACGTAAAACGGTGGCCGGAGCTATGAGTATGCAAAGCACTTTAGGTAAAACGTGTTTTGGTTGAGTAACCGGGTGCCTTCACCACAAGTGTTGTCATTCGCGTCAAAAGGCCAGAATGCGACGTTTTTTGGTTGAGTAACCGGGTGCCTTCACCACAAGTGTTGTCATTCGCGTCAAAAGACCGGAAAACGGCCTAAAGAACACAAGTCACGGGCAAAAAAAAAGGAAAAAAAAAAGCAAATAAAAGCCGTGACAAAAGCAAAAGGGGAAGAAAAAAGAAAAAAAATTCATTAGTGGCCAAAGAAAAGAAAGAAAAGCGAAATCCGTCCCGACTAGGTAGATGTAAGGAGATAAAGGGTATTGTTTCAGCGTCGAGGATAACATTTAGAAATCCATAGATTTTGTGGAAGCTTGATTGTCCTCCTCTATACTTGGCAAAATGAAGTGTTGTGATGTGATTGGCCTCTTACCCTCGTTATGATAAGTTAGCTTTTGCATAATGTATTGCGGCGTTTGTGTTTTGAGATTACATGCACATAGTATTTCATTATGTTGGAGGCAGTAACTTTAAAGACATTGCGGCTGTCCTTTCTTTTCTTTATTGATTTATTAAAAACTTGTCACATTTCTTGGTGCTGAAAATTTTTGTGTGTAAAATCCTCTACTTTAGGCATGCCTTTTTCTTATGAAACTACTATTGTTGGTTGGGAGGAGGAGGAGATAGATTCTGGCCTTCTATTTATTGTAACAATATTTAAATTCTATTTTATTATAGTTTTCTTCAATCTTATGAATTATTCCCTTTAGATTGCCATCCCAGCAGGGTGAGGGTGCAAGTTCAGTATATAGCAGTAGTGCATCTTATCCATTGAAAATCAACAGATACAATTAGATACCATCATTTGGTAATATTAGGTCTGTGTTACTTTTTGTTGTTCTGCATCTTTAGTGATTTAATCTTTGGTTGCATTCTTAAATCAATGTTTTTCGTGACTACTGGTGCAAAAAGCTCAACCCAAGATATCACTCGGGGTTCAGTCCTGGTAAGTCACTTGTACTGGCTTTATTCCTATCGATATTTATGTTGATCTATCTAGAGAAGTTATTTAATATCAACATCTGAAATTAAAGTGCTTATTCTATTTATTCGATCTTATTGTTTTAGGATATTATTGTGGAGATGCTGCTGATATTGCTAATACTGAATCGTCGAGTGTTGCAAGAGAAGCTGCAATACCTAGTGCTCTTTGTGCAATACATAATGAAATTACCCATATTGGTTTATAATGCTCTTTGTGCTCATGTGGATGACTTTGTTGCTGGCATTTTCTGTGTGACTGTCTGAGCTTGTATAGCTTGTGAAGGTGGTCATATTTTTATTTTTTTAAATTGAACAAAATGTTGGAACTCTAGTGTTGAAGATGCTTTGTGGTGACTATTCTTTGAATGGCAGAATGTACTTTTTCTACGTGAAGTGTGAAAGCTTAAGCTTATGAACAA
>NW_011628092.1:147591-153684 GCF_000512975.1 Sesamum indicum | reverse complement strand
TTTAAGGGAAGAGGTTATTTGTTTGCATCTAATAGAGTATCTTCGTCCGTATATCTATCTTGTCAGATCAAAGAAATTTGGTGTTGGGCCTTAAAATCTATGCCCTTCCTATCTATGACTAGTTGTGAAGTTTCCATGCATTTCTTATGTTTGATTTGCAAACCTATTTGCACATTTTCCTCCTCCCCACCCCATCAAAAAAAACAAAAAAACAAAAAAAGAAGCTTTAGCACCAGAAGTTCTTTTCACGAGCCTGAAGGTTTTATTTTTTGCATAATGATTAAGAAAAGGATATCTGTTATGTGCAAGTTATAATTCTAATCTATATATAGGTTGTCTTTCTGATAATAATGGGTGTTACTGTGTTACTTTCCATAACTATCTAGATTGAAAATGTTTTAAACACATATACTGTAGTTCCAAGTGACGGCCATTTGTATATGCTCTATGCCATAGTTGATGACCTTGTGGGACTCTCAGATATCATGACATAGTTTCACTTGATCTTTCATTTACAGATAATCTGGAATTCCTCCACTCGAGCAGAACTTTTGAAATTTGTGGAAGAGCAGCGTGCAAGCCCAGTTATCATGGTTCATATGACCTTAAAGATTCGCATTCCTTTGTTTATGAAGCATTATCTAAGGAGCTCTATATTGGCAACGTGTACTCGAGAGTCTATAATGATCAACCAGATTTTGAAAATTGTGAGCCTGAGGACTTCTGTCTTGCCCTTGTTGATTTTATATCACATCTAGTCCATAATGCACCCGCTGCAAGCTTGATTTTATATCACATCTAGTCCATAATGCACCCGCTGCAAGCATGGATACTCATGTTAATAGTGATGTATACACTGATGGATCTGCTGAGCAGCATTATTCTGATGATTCTTCAGCATCACTTGATGGGAAAAGCTTGGAGAGGGAGGATTTGGAATTAGTTAAAAATCTTCAATATGGTCTGCTATCCCTTCAGGTAGAAGTCTGGTGGTTTTTCGTCTGACACTTTTTTAGTCACCCTTGACACCTTTTTTTCTGTAATTTCTGTAAGTTCAGCACTTGTTGACAAAGAATCCGAATTTAGCTTCAGTGGTCTCCACAAAGGAGAAGCAATTGCCCCTTTTTGAATGCTTTTTTCTTCCTGTTTCTTCATCAAGCAACATTCCTCAGCTATGTCTACTTGTTTTGTCCCGGTTGACAACATATGCACCTTGTGTGGAAGCAATGGTCGCGGATAGCTCTGGTTTGCTTATTTTATTACAGTTGCTTCACTCATCTCCCAGCTGTCGTGAAGGAGCTTTGCATGTTCTCTATGCCTAGGCAAGCACGCCGGAGCTAGCTTGGGCAGCTGCAAAGCATGGACGGGTGGTTTTCATTCTTGAAGTTCTCTTGCCAATACAAGGGTATGCTGATCTCATAGATAGCGGTTTCTTAAGAATTCTATCTTGCTCTCTAAAATGGAAATTTTGTGTAGAAGAGATTTCGTTGCAGCAAAGAGCCGCAGCAGCTTCGCTGTTAGGGAAGCTTGTTGGCCAGACTATGCATGGGCCTAGAGTGGCGATAACTCTGGCAAGATTTCTGCCTGATGGCCTTGTCTCGGTAATCAGGGATGGTCCTGGTGAAGCAGTTGTGACTGCTCTTGAACAAATAACAGAAACTCCTGAACTTGTCTGGTCTCCAGCAATGGCTGCATTGTTGTCTGCACAAATAGCAACTATGGCTTCGGATCTGTACCGTGAACAGGTGAAAGGGTGTGTTGTTGATTGGGATGTACCTGAGCAGGCCTCTAGTCAACAGGAGATGAGAAATGAACCTCAGGTATAACTGCTGTGTGCTGCAGATGTACTCTTTTGTTTTTGATTGATTACATGGATGTTCTAAAGAACGCTAATTCTGTTTAATGACTTACATCATGTATTGCTGTCTAGGTTGGAGGGATCTATGTTAGGTTATTCCTGAAAGGTCCCAAATTTCCACTTAGAAATCCCAATAGATTTCTTAAAGGGCTGCTGGATCAGTACCTTACATCCATTGCCGCCTCACAATATGATGGCCAAGCTGTTGACACTGAACTTCCTCTACTTCTTTCTGCTGCCCCGGTCTCTTTACTCAGGGTGTACCCCGCTCTTGCAGATCATGTTGGATATCTTGGTTATGTGCCCAAACTTGTGTCTGCAGTAGCCTATGGAGCAAGCAGAGAAACAATGGCTTCAGAAACCTATGTATCTGAGGATGGTTCGTCGCAACAAAATTCACAAACTCCTCAGGAGTGAGTTCGCCTTAGTTGTTTACGTATTCTACATCAGTTTGCAGGTAGCACCACCTGTGCAGAAGCGATGGCAGCCACTAGTGTTGGGACACCCCAGGTATGCTGTGGTTTTAAGCAGCCCCCCTTTTTCCCCTCCAAGAAAATATCATAAAAAAGATGTGTTTATCTGATTAAACATCTGTTGCTAAGTTTGGTATTGTTCTGATGAGCTTTTTCTTCAGGTAGTTCCACTTCTTATGAAAGCGATTGGTTGGCAAGGTGGAAGCATCCTAGCTCTTGAAACCTTAAAGCGTGTTGTAGTTGCAGGGAATCGAGCAAGAGATGCACTTGTTGCACAGGGTCTCAAGTGAGCATCAATATCTCTTTAGACCCTAAGTTGTAGAATTGTTATGCATGTGAAATGTGCAGACGTGGTTAATGAAACAACAATGCGCATAAATTCATCTGTGTTTTCATGATACATTTTCTAAGATGGGTGCATAAGTAATGCAACATCATGCAATTAGTATTTTATTAGATACAAAGTAATTTTCGGCCCACAACGTGCAATTATCTGTCACCTGGGCTAAGATATTGGTGGGTGATTGAGTCTGATTTTAGAATATTATTGGGATATGCATCCTGATAAAACCACTGTTGCATGTTCTCTGCGTCATGCAATAGTAACATGGCATATAATTATTGTAGGGTCGGTCTTGTGGAAGTTCCTCTTGGCCTTCTTGATTGGCGAGCTGGGGGAAGAAATGGGCTTTGTTCACAGATGAACTGGAATGAGTCAGAAGCAGCAATTGGCCGGGTTCTTGCAATTGAGGTCTGTACCATATCATGATTTGTGTGAACACATACCTTCAGATGGTGCCTTTAGAGTAAATGGTAAATGTCTTTTATATCCAAGTATAGAACATTTGCAATGAACTAACATAAAATGCCAGACCAACCTTGTGGGACAGAAGTGGTGCATAATTAGCAAAAGAAATTATGTTCTGAATTCATATGATAAGTTGCTCAAGGTGGTCTGAGTTCTATTTTTTTTAATTTCTCCAGAAATATATTTGTGTTCATAATCTCTTTGTGGTCATAATCCCTTTGCTGTGTTCGCGTAGGTTTTGCATGCATTTGCAACAGAAGGGGCCTATTGTACCAAAGTACGTGTCATACTGAGTGCCTCTGATGTAAGTCATGACTCCTTAATCTGTGTTGCATTTTATCTGACCTTATTATTCTTGAGTGAGTTTTTCCTGAAATTTTTAGAACAACTAGTAGCTAAAACCCTTGAGTTCGTGTTTTTTACATGAATTGGTCAACGGCTGGCAGCTTTATGTGGTCGGTCAGCTGACCGATCCCCTGCTAAACTAGATCATAATGTGATACTGACTTAATCATGGTTTTGCTTTCCATCAGATTTAGCTGCATCAAATCTTGTTACTTTTAACCTTTCTTTATTAAAAAATTATAAGCAGTCAGTCTTTCAACAAAGATGACTTCCAACCGTGGGATCTTCCATGTTTCCTTTAAAAGGACAAGGAAAAACAATATGCACACCAAAATGAAAAGCTCTAAAAGGATTTGTAGCTTTATGTCACTGGAACTGTTTCACCTCCTTAAACTAAGATATAGTTTCCATGTAATATGCACTTAGGATATCCGCGTGTACTAGTATCCTTAAACTCCTGGTGTTTTAAAGATACAACTTTTCATATTTTCTTGTGCCTTCTCATGGTAATTATATTATAACACTTTCACTTTGGAAGTGGGGTAACTTTTGTTCCTTTCTTTGCCTTCCACAGAGGTTTAAGATGTTTTCGTTATTTTTTTTTTTGTTTTTAAGCTGAACTAGGCAGTGGTTAGATGGTGGCTCCATCAATATGCACATTGTTTCTCAATTTCAGAGCTTTGGTTAATGAACCAAACTCTTTCCTCTATTTCTTATGTGCAGGCAATGCTTTCTGGTGAACCGACTATTGTTGATGCTGCTGCTGCTCTGCTGAAAGCTATAGTTACTAGGAACCCAAAAGCAATATCTGATTATACAGTACAGTCGCATTTTGTTTTGCTCTGGCTTACCCTGGATCTGATCTTATTTCAATTGCCCAACTCTTCTCAGTGACTCATGTTTATCAAACTTTTCATGGTGGTGAGGAAGCTGCAGTTTCCTCTTCTCTACCTTTGGCGAAACGAAGTGTTTTGGGCGGCCTCTTACCTGAGTCATTGCTTTATGTACTGGAACGTAGAGGCCCAGTTGCTTTTGCCGCAGCAATGGTTTCTGCTTCTCACACTCTTGAGATTATTTGGACACACAAGATGCGAGCAGAGAATCTGATCCGTTAGGTAGCCCTGAATCTGCAACTGGAGTTTGCTACTTGTCTTTCACCCCAAGCATCTTTTGTTAACATTTACTTAATAGGAACCCAAAAGCAATGATCCGATTATACAGTACAGGCGCATTTTATTTTGCTCTGGCTTACCCTTGATCTAATCTTATTTCAATTGCCGAACTCTTCGCAGTGACTCATGTTTATCAAGCTTTTCATGGTGGTGAGGAAGCTGCAGTTTCCTCTTCTCTACCTTTGGTGAAACGAAGTGTTTTGGGCGGCCTCTTACCTAAGTCATTGCTTTACGTACTGGAACGTAGCGCGGCCCAGTTGCTTTTGCCGCAGCAATGGTTTCTGATTCTAACACTCCTGCGATTATTTGGACACAGAAGGTAGCCCTGAATTTGCAACTGGAGTATGCTACTTGTCTTTCACCCCAAGCATTTAGTATTTACATTCTAAAACATGGTGGTACTAGTATTTACATTCTAAAACATGGTGGTACTTGAGTCATCCTCAATGCAAATAAGTGCTGCATTTAACTCACGGTTTTATTTTATTAGGTTCTTCAGCATCTTGGTGATTTCCCTCAGAAATTGTTACAGCATTGTCATTCCTTATATGACTATGCTCCAATGCCACCAGTGACATATCCAGAGCTGAAAGATGAAATGTGGTGTCATCGTTATTATCTTCGAAACTTATGTGATGAAATTAGATTTCCTAATTGGCCTATTGTTGAACATGTTGAGTTTTTGCAATCATTGCTAGTAATGTGGAGAGAAGAGTTAACTCGAAGGCCAATGGATCTTTCTGAAGAAGAAGCTTGCAAGATACTAGAGATTTCCATTGATGAAGTATCCAGAGACGACGCCCCTAAGAAACCAAGTTTTGAGTCAGTTGAGGAGATACCTAATATATCAGAGCAGATTGAGTATATTGATGAGGAAAAGCTCAAGAGACAGTATAGGAAACTTGCAATGAAGTATCATCCACACAAAAATCCTGAAGGGAGGGAGAAGTTTCTGGCAGTGAGAAGTGCTTGCAGGTATGCCAAATTCCTTGATCCTGTGTGAGGATCTGTCGTTACTCATGAAAAACGGAGACTATATGATTAAGCTTGAGAAAAAAAAAAGAACATATAGGATCTTATAAGCTGCCAGATCTTATTTCAAATGAATTAGTCGACTTGTTTAGACGCCGTTTTCACAATTAAGCTGTTTATTTGACTGGTAGAAAGTGCTCTAAAGGTATTCATGCTGTCAAGATGAGCCAAATGCTTTTTTACACATATAAATGGATATCAGTATTGGTTTTAAATATATCTTGGAACTAGGAAGGACACGGGTTATATATATATATTTAATTCTTAGATATGATGCTACCTCAATTTAAGGTGTGCACCAAGAAATAAATTTAAATATATAAATTTAAGTGGCTTTTGCGGAAGAGTGAAAATGTAAATCATAGGGCTTTCTTATGAGGTTTGGACTACTTACATATGTTTCCC
>NW_011628092.1:60070-147400 GCF_000512975.1 Sesamum indicum | reverse complement strand
GTTGCATGTGTGTGGTCCAACCAACAACTCCTGCCACTGAACCGTCCGCTACTATTGTTGCTAACATAATGCGAACCTTTTCAGTTTTGAGTCAGTTTGAAAGTGCGAGAACTGAGATGCTCGTATTTTCAGGATTAGTTGATGACATTGTTCATTGCACTTTATATTTCTTTCTTTTTCTTTCGTTTTTATCTTCCATCTTTCTTTTAAATTCTTCTAATAAAGTTCATCACATAATTTTCTTTCAGTTACATTTGCTACACTTGGTGAGAAGACCATGGTGATGTTCCCGGAAGTGCTTTAGTATTGGTGTTCCGTGGTGCAGGTGACTATATATGCTATCATATCTTTTTTATCATTTGTCACCTGTTGTGTTGCTGGGTTCTCATTTTTTTGGATTTTTGACTAATTGGAGTGTATTTCTTCATTGTTTTTGCTACTCTGATTTAATTTTTGTAGTAATAATAGCCTTTGTGTTCTACCACCTTGCATATTTGCTTCTTTGTTGTTGAAACTCTCTTGTTCTCCATTTTCAACTTTTTTGTTCACAGCATATATAGTCAAGTAACATATTGTAGAACTCCTGTAAAGTTAATCTACTCCTGTGGTAGAGATTGTGTTCTCGCTTGAGTGTTTGGACCCACGTTGAAGTAACTTCCTCCTCGTTTATACAACTCTTTGACAGCATAAGAATTGGAGGGTGATGAATACAGTTGTTGAACAAAACCTTCCAGCCAAAAAGGTGAGAATAGATATATCCTCATACACTCTCATTTATTATTTAAACGGGTATATAATTGAAATAATACATAAGTGATGTTCACACTTTTATTATAGTATAATATAATAATATATATAATTGTAAATAAAAAGAATATTAAGTTATTGCATATATTATAAATTTGTGAATAATTTGCTATTATATTTCTTCATTTATGAGTGCCATTTAAATAATTTTATAATTAATTTTTAGTTTTTAATTTATTTGCATAGGATAATGGAGATAGTATTTGTCATTTTTTATATTTCTTCTTTTTTGTGATGACAATTATATCTCTTATAATAATATATTGTTAAATTATGTATACTAACTTTGTAATTAGTTAATTTATGTAAAATCAAGTAAGTAGTTGAATTATAACTTTGATGTTATATGATAATTGGATTCCAACGGAAATGGTTTATATGCAAATTATATTGCATAATAATATGGTTTATATGCAAATTATATTGCATAATAATAATTATTTATGATTTATTATATATTAAAAATTATTTGTGGTGAGAAAGTCACCATTATTTTATTTATTTTATATTTTTTTTACTTATTAATTAAATTTTTAATTTTATTTATCGTGTTGTGGGAAAAAATATTTTAAAATTGATGGAACGAAATGGAGTGCTACAACTTAAAATTTTAATTGATTATTTAATTTAGAGATCAATTAAGAATTTAATGATTTAGAGATTATTTAATTTAGAGATCAATTAAGAATTTAATGATTTAGAAATTACATATTGCTAGAAAAACTATTAATTAGACCAAATATTTTATGCAGTATAATGTTAAGTAGTGAAACATCAATTATCTATAGGTTTGTTACACACACACATATATATAATTATATTTGTTGTCATTATTTATGGTTTAATGATTTTGAATTTGAATGTTTATAAATTTTTACAAATTTGGTTTGAAATTTGACCAAATTCATAAGAATTTGTAAACGTTAAATGATCAAGAATCACATCAATGGCTAAATAAGTCAAAATTAATTTTATATGTAAAATTTGGAACCACGTGACCAAGGCACTTATTTGTATTTTTTGAATTTTAAAGTAATTATTTTTAAAGAAATTATCTATAAGCGTATTATATTATACAATTATATTTTTTTTATATTATATATAATTTACTATAGAAAAAAATATTTATTTGCGTACTTAGAATAAGAAAATTGAATCAATTGTACATAAATTGTTTATAATTATATTAGTATTTTGTGATTTATTATATATTACTAATAATATTTTTATATTATTAATTATTATATATAGGGTAAATTATATTTACGGTTTTTTTTTTGTTTTATTCTATGTGTATCAATGTTATAGGGCAAATTACATGTTTTTGGTTCTTACTTTTAAAAAATCTATATGCGTTATATAATTATATTTATCATATCATTTATGAATTATCTTTATTCCATATTATTAGATAGATATTTATTCTCTTTATTAGGCAATGAAAAAAGAAGAAAATTGATTTAATGTACAAAATAAGTAAATAGTTCATATGGTTATTATATTTGTAATTATAATTGAATTTATTGTATTTATAGTTCTCATGTAGGGTTAGGAGTTAACATATAAAATGATGGTTTTATAACTGATATTACGTCATTTAATTAATATTTTTAATTAATTATTTTGGAGATATGTCATATATATATATAGGATGATTTTAATATCATTATATATTTATTTTTATAAGTGTAAAATTTTTTATCAATATTTTTGGATCAATTCCTAACGAAAAAGGGTTAAGCCTAAAACAATGAAAGTTTCAGTGTGTGTAACTTAGAACTTTTTGGAGGAAAATGTAATTTTGTATAAGTTAATCCTAAATTTATTCATTAATTATGTCAAGTTAGTTGCTTATTTTGTTAATAAAGTTTTAATGACAATTTAGTTATTTCTTTAATTAATTTGTTAATCCATAATAATAACTAGTTAATTTTTATGGACTAGTCGTTATGTACATACTAAACATTAACATTATTTGTATAAATTTTTATAGATTTGGTTTGAAATTTGACCAATCCGTAAGAGTTTGTAAGCATTAGAGATAAAAAATGATATTAGATAAAACACAGTAGCTTGTGAAAAATATATAATAAAAAAAGTCAAAAATAATTTTATATGTAAATATTTGGACCACGTGATCATGACATTTATTTTTACTTCTTGTACTCTAAAAAAATAGGATTTTTAAAAAAATTATTTACATGCATATTATATTAAAGGCTAAAATAATGAAAGTTATTCCTTTTTTTTTTTGCCCTTTCTGTACTAAAAAAAAGTAATTAGTTAGACTAAAAATAATTTATGTATATTATATAGTTATATATATTATTTATGAATTACTACTATAATCATATTCTTCATATTATTATATATTTATTCGCTTTATTAGGGGATAAAAAAAGATGAAGATCGAATTAAATAAATCGTCTATGTGGTCATACTTAATAATTTACAAGTTAGTTGTTCCTTGTTTTGCCATTTTCCTTTTAATTGATTTTGTTAATTTATTATGTGGGTAGTTATTTTTTTGCACTAGTTGTTGTGGTATTTCTGCGTGTATATAATAAATAAATTTTATGATTTTTAAAAGTAATAATTTGTTAGGTAGTGATTTTAATAATTAAATGATATGTTTTGTGTTAATTTTTAATAGAAAAAAACTTAGATGGATAAATCAGTTTTCTAATTTTATATGTAAGCTAATATTATTACTTTAAATTTTGATTTTGAATAACATAAAAATTAAAAAAAGAACTAATTTATTTATATTAAAATAAAACATCAATTATTGATCATAATATATGGTCAGTGTTTATTATTAATGTATATAACCAAACGTTACTAACATATCCTTGCTTTGGATATTTTGCAATACACTTAGTAAATAGAAATTAATTTTTAATTTATGTGAAGATAAAATTCTTATTTCATTTATTAGAATTTGTGGTAAATATTTATTAAAATTACAAGTTCTCTAATTTTTTATTTCTTAATTGTCAAAGTTCATTAAAATATTTTCAATAATAATTTAATTCAAGTAAAAGTTTTATCTCAAATTCTATTTAAAAGTTTATTTATTCATATTAAAATAAATAATTTGAAAATAGAAGAGAGAATATTCCATGTTTTTCAGTTTTTTTATTAAATTATGGGCAAAAAGAATATTTATCTGGTTACGCAGTGGTCTTAAAAATTAAACTTTATGAAACATAATTTTACTTATATATTATTAAGTTTTGAAATTACACTAATATATTCTGTCAAAAATTTTCATTTATATTTTATCTTTTTCGATATGATTTTACCTTTTTCGATATGATTTCGACGTAAAATGTTGACCGTAGCAAATAAAAATTGTATAAATTTTGAATTTCGTCAGTCATTGAATATTTTTATGTATATTTTTGTACTTAGAATGAATATAGGTTATGTATATAGAATGAAGTTAATATTATCATATGTTCTTTTTATAAGTACAAACATATTACATATAAATGTGATTGAGGGGGTAAATAAATTTGTGTAATTTTTTTGCTATCGTCAATATTTTTCGTCCAATCCTTAACAAAGAGGGTCAGATTAGAATTTTTTTTTTTTTGAAATAATGTGTAATTCCCATTTTTAAAAGCGATATAAGTATAATGAACCTTAGATTAAGCATTTCTCAATTATCTAATCATATTTAAGTACAAACATATTACATATAAATGTGATTGAGGGGGTAAATTTGTGTAATTTTTTTGCTATCGTCAATATTTTTCGTCCAATCCTTAACAAAGAGGGTCAGATTAGAATTTTTTTTTTTTTGAAATAATGTGTAATTCCCATTTTTAAAAGCGATATAAGTATAATGAACCTTAGATTAAGCATTTCTCAATTATCTTCTTTAATCATATTATATTATATTATTTCATATGTTGAGATGGATAAGTTATTTGGTCCTTATTTTGTATTATATTTAGATTTAATGGTGACTTATTGTTTTCATGAGTAGATTTGAATGTATTCTAATTATTCATAATTTCTTTAATATTATGCTTATATATTCCTATTTATATTGTAGCTATTACTTAATTTTATTAAATTTATAATTGTAATCATATTATTAATCCAACGATGAGATTGTATACCTTTAGTTTTCCTTTTCTTTTTTCACTTTATGTACTCTAAAAAATAAAATTAATTATTTAGAATTAAGAATAATTTATGTACAAAATTAAATTTTAAATTAAATAATAATAAGACTTTTAAAGAATCTACATGCATTTTATAATTATATTTATTGTATTATTTATGAATTATCATTATAATCATTTCATATTATTAGATATATATTTATTCACTTTATTAGGCAATAAAAAAAAAGAAAATTGAATTTATTGTACAAAAAAGTAAATAGTCCATGTTTTAGTATATCTGTAATTATATATCATTTTTGTGTTTATATATTTTCATGTATATTTATAATTTTCATGTAAATTTAGGAGTCCGGACATGAAATGCTGACCTTAGAAGTGGTCTTAAAAATTAGAATTATATCAATCAATTGATATTTTTAGTCATATATAAATAGAATGAGGTTTATATTATATATTTTTATAGTTCAAAAATAAAGTTCAAAAAACCCCTTCTGTATAAAATTGGGCGACACGGTTTAGACTGCGATTTTTCTATGAAAATACCTTTTTTTTTATATTTTTGTCCTTCTCTCACGTGTAATATATATAATTAAAATAATTAAATATTATTTATATAATAATTATTTAATTAAAATATTATACTTTTTAATAATAATAAAATATTTTTTTATATATAATTAGTTAATTATTTATATTATAAAATATTATTTTAATTGAATTAAAATTAATTATATATACAATTTAAAAAAAAGCAGCGGTCGTCGTCCAACGCAATGAGGGCGATGCCGGTTGGCCAGACTTGGGCGGCCGACGACGCCCAAATGGACGGTGGGGGGAGGGAAGGGGAGGGGGGAGGAAAGGTCACCGGGAGGAAGAGAGAGGGGGGGGGGGGTACTTATACAAAATAGTTTCATGATGTATAAAAGATGTGTATATTTTATTTATGCACATATATATAATATATAAATTTAATATTCTATAAACTGAAATAATGATATAAATGATATGTTTTGTGTTAATTTTTAATAGAAAAAAACTTAGATGGATAAATCAGTTTTCTAATTTTATATGTAAGCTAATATTATTACTTTAAATTTTGATTTTGAATAACATAAAAATTAAAAAAAGAACTAATTTATTTATATTAAAATAAAACATCAATTATTGATCATAATATATGGTCAGTGTTTATTATTAATGTATATAACCAAACGTTACTAACATATCCTTGCTTTGGATATTTTGCAATACACTTAGTAAATAGAAATTAATTTTTAATTTATGTGAAGATAAAATTCTTATTTCATTTATTAGAATTTGTGGTAAATATTTATTAAAATTACAAGTTCTCTAATTTTTTATTTCTTAATTGTCAAAGTTCATTAAAATATTTTCAATAATAATTTAATTCAAGTAAAAGTTTTATCTCAAATTCTATTTAAAAGTTTATTTATTCATATTAAAATAAATAATTTGAAAATAGAAGAGAGAATATTCCATGTTTTTCAGTTTTTTTATTAAATTATGGGCAAAAAGAATATTTATCTGGTTACGCAGTGGTCTTAAAAATTAAACTTTATGAAACATAATTTTACTTATATATTATTAAGTTTTGAAATTACACTAATATATTCTGTCAAAAATTTTCATTTATATTTTATCTTTTTCGATATGATTTTACCTTTTTCGATATGATTTCGACGTAAAATGTTGACCGTAGCAAATAAAAATTGTATAAATTTTGAATTTCGTCAGTCATTGAATATTTTTATGTATATTTTTGTACTTAGAATGAATATAGGTTATGTATATAGAATGAAGTTAATATTATCATATGTTCTTTTTATAAGTACAAACATATTACATATAAATGTGATTGAGGGGGTAAATTTGTGTAATTTTTTTGCTATCGTCAATATTTTTCGTCCAATCCTTAACAAAGAGGGTCAGATTAGAATTTTTTTTTTTTTGAAATAATGTGTAATTCCCATTTTTAAAAGCGATATAAGTATAATGAACCTTAGATTAAGCATTTCTCAATTATCTTCTTTAATCATATTATATTATATTATTTCATATGTTGAGATGGATAAGTTATTTGGTCCTTATTTTGTATTATATTTAGATTTAATGGTGACTTATTGTTTTCATGAGTAGATTTGAATGTATTCTAATTATTCATAATTTCTTTAATATTATGCTTATATATTCCTATTTATATTGTAGCTATTACTTAATTTTATTAAATTTATAATTGTAATCATATTATTAATCCAACGATGAGATTGTATACCTTTAGTTTTCCTTTTCTTTTTTCACTTTATGTACTCTAAAAAATAAAATTAATTATTTAGAATTAAGAATAATTTATGTACAAAATTAAATTTTAAATTAAATAATAATAAGACTTTTAAAGAATCTACATGCATTTTATAATTATATTTATTGTATTATTTATGAATTATCATTATAATCATTTCATATTATTAGATATATATTTATTCACTTTATTAGGCAATAAAAAAAAAGAAAATTGAATTTATTGTACAAAAAAGTAAATAGTCCATGTTTTAGTATATCTGTAATTATATATCATTTTTGTGTTTATATATTTTCATGTATATTTATAATTTTCATGTAAATTTAGGAGTCCGGACATGAAATGCTGACCTTAGAAGTGGTCTTAAAAATTAGAATTATATCAATCAATTGATATTTTTAGTCATATATAAATAGAATGAGGTTTATATTATATATTTTTATAGTTCAAAAATAAAGTTCAAAAAACCCCTTCTGTATAAAATTGGGCGACACGGTTTAGACTGCGATTTTTCTATGAAAATACCTTTTTTTTTATATTTTTGTCCTTCTCTCACGTGTAATATATATAATTAAAATAATTAAATATTATTTATATAATAATTATTTAATTAAAATATTATACTTTTTAATAATAATAAAATATTTTTTTATATATAATTAGTTAATTATTTATATTATAAAATATTATTTTAATTGAATTAAAATTAATTATATATACAATTTAAAAAAAAGCAGCGGTCGTCGTCCAACGCAATGAGGGCGATGCCGGTTGGCCAGACTTGGGCGGCCGACGACGCCCAAATGGACGGTGGGGGGAGGGAAGGGGAGGGGGGAGGAAAGGTCACCGGGAGGAAGAGAGAGGGGGGAGGGGGGGTTTTGGAGGCGAGAGGGGTGGGAACAAGGTGTTGGGAGAGTTATAATTGTTATTTTGATTTTTTTTGATAAATTTTAAATTTATATGTTATAAACATATTTTAATAATTATAAATTATATATTAATAAGCCTAGTTTGATTGGTTGACTAGAAGGGGTGTTTTCATCATTGTTTCTAAAAAAATAGACTCAACCAGACCAGGGGACGGTGTGATTATTTATTTGCAACATCGGGGTGATTTTTTATATTGAAAATTTTATAGGAGGATTTTTGATATTACATCACATCATTGTTTCTAAAAAAATAGACTCAAATTGACCAGGGGACGGTGTGATTATTTATTTGCAACATCGGTTTTTTATATAATAATTATAAATTATATATTAATAAGCCTAGTTTGATTGGTTGACTAGAAGGGGTGTTTTCATCATTGTTTCTAAAAAAATAGACTCAAATTGACCAGGGGACGGTGTGATTATTTATTTGCAACATCGGGGTGATTTTTTATATTGAAAATTTTATAGGAGGATTTTTGATATTTTGTTACATCACAGGGGTCAAAATGATTTAACCTTATATTTTTATTGTTATAAGTGTAAAATTAAAATTTTATCAATATTTTTTGGACAATTCCTAATGGATTAAGTGTGGAAGTTTGAATGGTGTGTGTAATTTTAGAACTTTTTGGAAGAAAGTATAATTTCTCATTTTTAAGTTAATGTTGCTTATTATTATGTGGTTAATTTATTATATCTTTAGTGGCTAGCTTCCTCATCAGTAAGGATATGCTTCGCCCACGGTCTAAGATACCGAATATCAATCGGCGATTGTCGTCTAGTATCTCCTTAGAGGTTCCGATAGTATGAGACAAACTCATCAGCAATCTCCCATTGTTCCGTATGCGTGGTACTATTCTCATCATTTATCTGCAAGATTCTCCTCATCACTCGTCTCTGAGCAATCTTACGAAAGAAAATCCGGGAGCATTGATCTCCGTCCTTCATCCATTGCATCTTAGCTCTCTGCTGCAACATAAATATAAAGAGCTTATTCTGTTTGTCAGAGCTCACCAATTGTTGTGCCTCCTCTTGAAATCCCTTGTCTAACGGGACATTCAACGTCAAATCCCATTATTCCTTCTTTGCAGCCGGAATACCGGTTTAAGGGCTTTCAATTTACGTGTCACCGCATACATAGGCACACCGACAACCTCATGGTACCAAATATTCTACACGTTGGGGGTAAAATCAGGTAATATGGTAAGGTAATTATCAAATCGAAACATACCTCCGTTATATTACTGTGTATCGCCATATAAATCAAGCGGCGAGTGGTCAGACGTCCGTGGTGTGAGGCTATGATAGGATGAGAAAAGGAACCTGCCGTGTACGTGTGTAATTTTAGAATATTTTTTTTAAAATAAAAGTGTAATTCCCAAGCGATTTAACCCTAGAGTAATCATTTTTCAATTCTCTTCCATTAATCGTAACATATTATATTATTTAAAATTTCCTTATTTTGTCATTATATTTAGATTTAATGGTCACTTATATATTTTTATGAGTAGATCTCTTCTGAATGTGGTCTAATTATTTTTAATTTTTTTAATATTATGCTTATATATTTTTATTTATATTGTAGGTATTAATTAATTTTGTCAATTTAATTATTTTATTAATTAGTTATTATTGCATGTTTTTCTTATGTGCACATAACAAATAATATTTATAGTTCAACAAACAATTAAAATCATGGTTCTTTATCTTTTTATTAATATTGTTCTTTACTAATTATTTTTTAATATTTACTAAAATTGCCTCTTATCAAATATGAAAAATCAGAGAAATTGAAATTTTATATTTATTATTTCTCATAGCTCCTCCTACTATGATAAAATCATGGATATTATACTTCTGAATTTACCCCAATATTAATAGTATTCTGAATGGGCGTTTATGTAAGTCAATATTATTATTTTATTTCTTGTATAAATGTCTTGCACTCAAAAATAATATTTTGTTTGAATAACTGCTAAAATTAAATATTATCTTCATAAACTAAAAAATATAATAAACATGTTATATGTATATTATCTTTTTCACACTGTTAATATTAAATTTATAAGTAGATGATTATAAAATACATAACTATATCCACAAATATGAAATTTAAAATAATGCTTAGTTAATTACTAAACAAAAAATATAGCTTATGAAATTCTTTTGAAAACAAAATATATCAAATGATTATTCAGGACTTTCATCGAGGTATTGATGAATATTATATGAATTTATTTCAAAATTGATGGTATAGCCAAATTTGGGAGATTTTTCAAATATTTAGAAAAAAAAAAAAGTATAACAAAACCCAACGATGGGGTTGCATACCTAACTTAATTTTTTTTTTTCACTTTATATACTCTAAAATATAAAATTAATTATTTAGAATTAAGAATAATTTATGTACAAAATTAAACTTAAAATTAAATGATAATATCATTTTTGAAAAATCTGATAATATGAGTTTTGAAAAATCTACATGCATTTTATAAATTATATTCGTTGTATTATTTATGAATTATCATTATAATCATTTCATATTATTACATATATATTTATTCGCTTTATTAGGCAATAAAAAAAAATTGAATTTATTGTACAAAAAAATAAATAGTACATGTTTTAGTATATCTGTAAATATATATCTTATTTGTGTTTCTATATTTTTATGTATATTTATAATTATCATGTAAATTAGAAGTTTGGACATAAAATGCTGATTTTAGAACTGATTACAAATAATAATTTTTGAAATATAATAAATTATAAATAATGAGAATAAATATAATTATATAATATAATATAAGTATAAACTGTTATAATCCTCTTATCATAAAACATCTAAATCGAAATCCAACTAATAATTTGAACATAAATTAATTAAATTACTACATATAAGTAATAATCTAGTATAATATGAAAAAAGGTATAATTGTTAAAAAAAAAAAGTAACATGAAATATGATAAATTATTCTATTATAATGTTTCTCAACTCTATGTAAATAAATTAATTACAAAATTACTTACCGTGAATATTTGTAATGAGAGCATTTTCCGGGACGAGTTTAAAAACTTGGGCAATTTTGTCATCAACTTCCGAGTTCAATGCAATGGAATATTGCCAATGAATAACCCCGTAGAAGCTCGATTCGCAAACGAAGGAGTTGTAGTTTTCTTGCAAATATCCAGTGTGACATCACCGAAGACATCAGCAGAGTCAGCAGTTACATTAATGGTGACATCAGTGGTGACATCACCAAGTTTAGGGCTTTTATGTCTTGGGACACCTCATCAGCCATCCCATCTTCCACCTCCACACATTTTTCCACGTCAGCATCTCGTACAGCCACTCCTTCCACATCAGCAACCGTCGTCGGCCGTTGAAGTACCACCCCCAGGTCAGTTTTCCGACCTACAGCCGGCATCGTTCCGTTCACAGTAGTTTTCCGTCGAAAAAAACACAGATTTTGCACCCATAATCTGTTTGCCTGATTCTTGCGTTAATCTCCTTGTTGCCGGCCGAAAAACTCGCCGGACAGCCTGTCGCAATCCTTTGACGCGAGGTGGTTCGTCTTCAGGCCGCAGCAGCGTGGTTCGCCGGCGAGACGTTTCGACTCCTGTTCGTTCCTCCCACCTTCGTTTCAGTTCCATGAGTGATTTCTTGGAGTCCTCATCTCCATCATCAACTACGGCATTAGCTAGGCGAAGAAACTCTGCCATGGGGAAGGTTTTCTCTGCGCATCCGTCATTAAAGGAGCTCAAAGAGTCGTTGGAAAACCCTAATTTTTTTTTTTGGCGCATTGTATTCTCATCAAACGTGGCAATGGGTAGTCTCCCCTACCATCAGCGATCCGATCATCATCGTTAGCCATGGCCAAAACTGCCGGTGTCGTTTCATCTTCCTCAAGCGACTTTTCTTCTTCTGCGGCAGCGCGAAACCCTAATTTTGGGGAAGACGAACCAGCATGAAAATCAACGTTATTTCCGGCCCAAAAACCGCCCTTACCTTCCCCAAGCCCATGTGAGTGTGAAAGAGGCAATAACTCGCCGGTTTCCGCCATTGAACAGCCACCCATCACTTCGTCTTCCTCGGCGCAAAAATGCGATTTGTCTTCAATAACCTCCATGGCGTCTTCCACACCGTCAACGTTCGCCCCATCTCCGGTGTCAGTTTCCTCGTCGCCGGCCGGCGGGAGTGGAGTTAATGCAAGAGAAGTGCTAGTGTGTGAATTTTTTGGTGTGCTAGCGTGTGAGACTCCTAATTTTACATGAAAATTATAAATATTCATGAAAATATATAAACACAAATATGATATATAATTACAGATATACTAAAACATGGACTATTTACTTTTTTGTACAATAAATTCAATTTTTTTCTTTTTTTTATTGCCTAATAAAGCGAATAAATATATATCTAATAATATGAAATGATTATAATGGTAATTCATAAATAAACAACAAATATAATTATAAAATGCATATAGATTCTTTAAAAGTTCTATTATTATTTAATTTTAAGTTTAATTTTGTACATAAATTATTCTTAATTCTAAATAATTAATTTTATGTTTTAGAGTACATAAAGTGAAAAAAGAAAAGGAAAACTAAAGGTATGCAATCCCATCATTGGATTAATAATATGATTATAATTATAAATTTAACAAAATTAAGTAATAGCTACAATATAAATAGGAATATATAAGCATAATATTAAAGAAATTATGAATAATTAGAATACATTCAAATCTACTCATGAAAACAATAAGTCACCATTAAATCTAAATATAATGCAAAATAAGGACCAAATAACTTATCCACCTCAACATATCAAATAATATAATATAATATGATTAAAGAAGATAATTGAGAAATGGTTAATCTAAGGTTCATTATACTTATATCGCTTTTAAAAATGGGAATTACACTTTTTTTCAAAAAAAAAAAAATTCTAATCTGACCCTCTATGTTAAGGATTGGACGAAAAGTATTGACGATAGCAAAAAAGTTACACAAATTTTACCCCCTCAATCACATTTATATGTAATATGTTTGTGCTTATCATATATTAACTTCATTTTATATACATAACATATATTCATCCTAAGTACAAAAATATACATAAAAATATTTAATGACTGACGAAATTCAAAGTTTATATAATTTTTATTTGCCAAGGTCAACATTTTACGTCGAAATTATATCAAAAAAGGTAAAATCATATCGAAAGAGGTAAAATATAAATGAAAAATTTTGACAGAACATATAAGTATAATTTCAAAACTTAATAATATACAAGTAAAATTATGTTTCATAAAGTTTAATTTTCAAGACCACTACCTAACCAGATAAATATTCTTTTTGCCCATAATTTAATAAAAAATTGAAAAACATGGAATATTCTCTCTCCTATTTTCAAATTATTTATTTTAATATGAAATAAATAAACTTTTAAATAGAATTTGAGATAAAACTTTTACTTGAATTAGATTATTATTGAAAATATATTAATGAACTTTGACAATTAAGAAATAAAAAGTTAGAGAACTTGTAATTTTAATAAATATTTGCCACAAATTGTAATAAATGAAATAAGAATTTAAATAAATTAAAAATTAATTTCTATTTACTAAGTGTATTGCAAAACATCCAAAGCAAGGATATGTTAGTAATATTACTCTGAACATATATTATAATTTTTCAATAAATTGAAGTTTTATTTTAATGTAAATAAATTAGTTTTTTTTTAATTTTTTATGTTATTCAAAATCAAAATTGAAAGTAATAATATTAGCTTACATATAAAATTAAAAAACTGACTTATCCATCTAAGTTTTTTTCTATTAAAAATTAACACAAAAGATATCATTTAATTATTAAAACCACTACCTAACAAATTATTACTTTAAAAATTATAAAATTTATTTATTATATATACGTAGAAATACCACAACAACTAGTGCAAAAAAATAAATACCCACATAATAAATTAACAAAATCAATTAAAAGGAACATGACAAAACAAGGAACAACTAACTTTGAAATTATTAAGTATGACCATATAGACGATTTATTTAATTCGATCTTCATCTTTTTTTATCCCCTAATAAAGCGAAAAAATATATAATAATATGAAGAATATGATTATAATTACTATTCATAAACAATATATTTATAACTATATAATATGTATGTAGACAATTTTAGTACATAAATTATTCTTAGTCTAATTAATTACTTTTTTTAGTACAGAAAGTGCACAAAAAAAAAAAAAGAAAAAAGTTATTTTGTTGTTTTATTATTTTAGCCTTTAATATAATATGCATGTAAATAATTTTTTTAAAAATCCTATTTTTTTAGAGTACAAGAAGTGAAAATAAATGTCATGGTCACGTGGTCCAAATATTTACATATAAAATTATTTTTGACTTTTTTTATTATATATTTTCCACAAGCTACTGTGTTTTATCTAATATAATTTTTGATCTCTAATGTTTACAAATTCTTACGGATTTGATCAAATTTCAAACCAAATCTATAAAAATTTATACACAATAGTGTTAATGTTTATTATGTACATGACGATTAGTCCATAAAAATTATTTAGTTATTATTATGGATTAACAAATTAATGAAAGAAATAACTAAGTTGCCATTAAAAACTTTATTAAAAAAATAAGCAACTAACTTGACATAATTAATGAATAAATTTAGGATTAACTTAAAAATAAAAAATTACATTTTCCTCCAAAAAGTTCTAAGTTACACACGCTGAAACTTTCATTGTTTTAGGCTTAACCCTTTTTCGTTAGGAATTGATCCAAAAATATTGATAAAAAATATTACACTTATAAAAATAAATATATAATGATATTAACATCATCTTATATATATATATATGACATGTCCCCAAAACAATTAATTAAATGACGTAATATCAGTTATAAGGCCATCATTTTATATCCTAACTCCTAACCCTACATGAGAACTATAAATACAATAAATTCAATTATAATTACAAATATAATAACCATATGGACTATTTATTTATTTTGTACATTAAATCAATTTTCTTCTTTTTTTATTGCCTAATAAAGCAAATAAATATCTATCTAATAATATGAAATAAAGATAATTCATAAATGATATGACAAATATAATTATATAAGGCATACAGATTTTTTAAAAGTAAGAATCAAAAACATGTAATTTGTCCTATAGCATTGATACACAGAGAATAAAACAAAAAAAAAACCATTGTCCTAGAATCAGAAACATGTAATTTGTCCTATAACATTGGTACACAGAAAATAAAAAAAAAAAAACCATAAATATAATTTACCCTATATGTAACAATATAATAATATAAAAATATTATTAGTAGTATATAATAAATCACAAAATACTAATATAATTTTAAACAATTTATGTACAATTAATTCAATTTTCTTATTCTAAGTACGCAAATAAATATGTTTTTGTTTCTATAGTAAATTATATATAATATAAAAAAATATAATTGTATAATATAATACGAATGTAGACAATTTCTTTAAAAATAATTACTTTAACATTCAAAAAATACAAATAAGTGCCTTGGTCACGTGGTTCCAAATATTTACATATAAAATTAATTTTGACTTTGCCTTGGTCACGTGGTTCCAAATATTTACATATAAAATTAATTTTGACTTATTTAGCCATTGATGTGATTTTTTATCTTTTAACTTTTACAAATTCTTACGAATTTGGTCAAATTTCAAACCAAATTTGTAAAAATTTATAAACATTCAAATTCAACATTCAAAAAATACAAATAAGTGCCTTGGTCACGTGGTTCCAAATATTTACATATAAAATTAATTTTGACTTATTTAGCCATTGATGTGATTTTTTATCTTTTAACTTTTACAAATTCTTACGAATTTGGTCAAATTTCAAACCAAATTTGTAAAAATTTATAAACATTCAAATTCAAAATCATTAAACCATAAATAATGACAACAAATATAATTATATATATGTGTGTGTGTGTGTGTAACAAGCCTAATTGATGTCTTACTACTTAACATATATATCGCATTAAAATATTTGGTCTACTTAATAATTTTTCTAGCAATATGTAATTTCTAAATCATTAAATTCTTAATTGATCTCTAAATTAAATAATCAATTAAAATTTTAAGTTATAGCACTCCAATTCGTTCCATCAATTTTAAAATATTTTTTTTCCACAACACGACAAATAAAATAAGAAATTTAATTAATAAGTCAAAAAAATATAAAATAAATAAAATAATGGTGACTTTCTCAGTACAAATAATTTTTAATATATAATAAATCATAAATAATTATTATTATGCAATATAATTTGCATATAAACCATTTCCGTTGGAATCCAATCATCATATAACATCAAAGTTAGAATTCAACTACTAACTTGATTTTACATAAATTAACTAATTACAAAGTTAGTATACACAATTTAACAATATATTATTATAAGAGATAATTGTCATCACAAAAAAGAAGAAATATAAAAAATGACAAATATTATCTCCATTATCTTATGCAAATAAATTAAATACTAAAAGTTAATTATAAAATTATTTAATGGCACTCATAAATGAAGAAATATAATAGCAAATTATTTACAAATTTATAATATACGCAATAACTTAGTATTCTTTTTATTTACAGTTATATATATTATTATATTATACAATTAATAAAAGTGTGAACACCACTTATGTATTATTTCAATTATATACCCGTTTAAATAATAAATGAGAGTGTATGAGGATAGATCAATTCTCACCTTTTTGGCTGGAAGGTTTTGTTCAACAACTGTATTCATCACCCTCCAATTCTTATGCTGTCAAAGAGTTGTATAAACGAGGAGGAAATTATTTCAACGTGGGTCCAAGCACTCAAGCAAGAACACAATCTCTACCACAGGAGCAAATTAACTTTACAAGAGTTCTACAATATGTTACTTGACTATATATGCTGTGAACAAAAAAGTTGAAAATGAAGAACAAGAGAGTTTCAGCAGCAAAAAAGCAAATATGCAAGGTGGTAGAACACAAAGGCTATTATTACTACAAAAATTAAATCAGAGTAGCAAAAACAATGAAGAAATACGCTTCAATTAGTCAAAAATCCAAAAAAATGAGAACCCAGCAACACAACATTGGGTGCCAAATGATAAAAAAGATATGATAGCATATATAGTCACCTGCACCACGGAACACCAATACTAAAGGACTTCTGGGAACATCACCATGGTCTTCTCACCAAGTGTAGCAAATGTAACTGAAAGAAAATTATGTGATGAACTTCATTAGAAGAGTTTAAAAGAAAGATGGAACACAAAAAAGAAAGAAAAAGAAAGAAATATAAAGTGCAATGAACAATGTCATCAACTAATCCTGAAAATACGAGCATCTCAGTTCTCGCACTTTCAAACTGACTCAAAACTTTGCATTATGTTAGCAACAATATTAGCGGACGGTTCAGTGGCAGGAGTTGTTGGTTGGACCACACACATGCAACAGGAAAGGAGGGTTGCAAGAAGAGGTATTCCACCATCTCTCTCAAGCTCTTCACCATTCAATGATGAAGACTCGCACCTGAAAGTTAAATGGAAATAGCATAAGCAAAAGTACATTTAAAAAGTACTTATCTAAAGAAGAATGATATGGAAATTAAAGGCAGATGATGAATTTACGTCAACCAAACGAGCTCCCAGGATGAAACTAGAAGATGTGCTCGATCAGAGGAAAGAAAATTGTTATCATCCTTGTCCACTGTAATGGCACTTAAGAGCATAGGATATCCAGCATATTTGAATGGCATCAATACATTCCCATATCGCCTATATAGAATACACTGGCCCTTTAAGAGAAGCAACAACCTCCAAGTCTGGGGACCTTGCAATCCTTCCATGCTCACCTAAGGGAGAGGAATCAGAAAGCAGTAGATCACTAAAAAGAAAATATGAAACATGGAACTCAAATATGAAGAAATACAACCAATTAAAGAGGATTGCATTCCGGCCAAAGACATGCCTCATAAAAACCCTCATATGTAGGGTTCAACTTAGGAATTTTGTCCAACTTTGCTGATCATATTCCAAGAAGTTTACTGATTGCAGAATGAAATATTAGATGCAGGCAACAAAACCAAAGGGAAACATATGTAAGTAGTCCAAACCTCATAGGAAAGCCCTATGATTTACATTTTCACTCTTCCGCAAAAGCCACTTAAATTTATATATTTAAATTTATTTCTTGGTCCACACCTTAAATTGAGGTAGTATCATATCTAAGAATTAAATATATATATATAGCCCCGTGTCCTTCCTAGTTCCAAGATATATTTAAAACCCATATTGATATCCATATATACGTGTAAAAAAGCATTTGGCTCATCTTGACAGCATAAATACCTTTAGAGCACTTTCTACCAGTCAAATAAACAGCTTAATTGTGAAAACGGCGTCTAAACAAGTCGACTAATTCATTTAAAATAAGATCTGGCAGCTCATAAGATTCTATATGTTCTTTTTTTTTTCTCAAGCTTAATCATATAGTCTCCGTTTTTTATGAGTAACGACAGATCCTCACACAGGATCAAGGAATTTGGCATACCTGCAAGCACTCATAAGCTTTCTCACTGCCAGAAACTTCTCCCTCCCTTCAGGATTTTTGTCTGGATGATACTTCATTGCAAGTTTCCTATACTGTCTCTTGAGCTTTTCCTCATCAATATACTCAATCTGCTCTGATATATTAGGTATCTCCTCAACTGACTCAAAACTTGGTTTCTTAGGGGCATCCTCTCTGGATACTTCATCAATGGAAATCTCTAGTATCTTGCAAGCTTCTTCTTCAGAAAGGTCCATTGGCCTTCGAGTTAACTCTTCTCTCCACATTACTAGCAATGATTGCAAAAACTCAACATGTTCAACAATAGGCCAATTAGGAAATCTAATTTCATCACATAAGTTTCGAAGATAATAACGATGACACCACATTTCATCTTTCAGCTCTGGATATGTCACTGGTGGCATTGGAGCATAGTCATATAAGGAATCACAATGCTGTCCCAATTTCTGAGGGAAATCACCAAGATGCTGAAGAACCTAATAAAATAAAACTGTGCGTTAAATGCAGCACTTATTTGCATTGAGGATGACTCAAGTACCACCATGTTTTAGAATGTAAATACTAAATGCTTGGGGTGAAAGACAAGTAGCATACTCCAGTTGCAGATTCAGGGCTACCTTGTGTGTCCAAATAATCTCAGGAGTGTTAGAATCAGAAACCATTGCTGCGGCAAAAGCAACTGGGCCGCTACGTTCCAGTACGTAAAGCAATGACTTAGGTAAGAGGCCGCCCAAAACACTTCGTTTCACCAAAGGTAGAGAAGAGGAAACTGCAGCTTCCTCACGACCATGAAAAGCTTGATAAACACGAGTCATTGAGAAGAGTTGGGCAATTGAAATAAGATTAGATCAAGGGTAAGCCAGAGCAAAATAAAATGCGCCTGTACTGTATAATCAGATATTGCCGCTACGTTCCAGTACGTAAAGCAATGACTTAGGTAAGAGGCCGCCCAAAACACTTCGTTTCACCAAAGGTAGAGAAGAGGAAACTGCAGCTTCCTCACGACCATGAAAAGCTTGATAAACACGAGTCATTGAGAAGAGTTGGGCAATTGAAATAAGATTAGATCAAGGGTAAGCCAGAGCAAAATAAAATGCGCCTGTACTGTATAATCGGATCATTGCTTTTGGGTTCCTAGTAACTAAATGTTAACAAAAGATGCTTTGGGGTGAAAGACAAGTAGCAAACTCCAGTTGAAGATTCAGGGCTACCTGACGGATCAGATTCTCTGCTCGCATCTTGTGTGTCCAAATCTCAGGAGTGTGAGAAGCAGAAACCATTGCTGCGGCAAAAGCAACTGGGCCGCTACGTTCCAGTACATAAAGCAATGACTCAGGTAAGAGGCCGCCCAAAACACTTCATTTCGCCAAAGGTAGAGAAGAGGAAACTGCAGCTTCCTCACCACCATGAAAAGTTTGATAAACATGAGTCACTGAGAAGAGTTGGGCAATTGAAATAAGATTACATCCAGGGTAAGCCAGAGCAAAATAAAATGCGCCTGTACTGTATAATTAGATATTGCTTTTGGGTTCCTAGTAACTATAGCTTTCAGCAGAGCAGCAGCAGCATCAACAATAGTCGGTTCACCAGAAAGCATTGCCTGCACATAAGAAATAGAGGAAAGAGTTTGGTTCATTAACCAAAGCTCTGAAATTGAGAAACAATGTGCATATTGATGGAGCCACCATCTAGCCACTGCCTAGTTCAGCTTAAAAACAAAAAAAAAAATAATAACGAAAACATCTCAAACCTCTGTGTAAGGCAAAGAAAGGAACAAAAGTTACCCCACTTCCAAAGTGAAAGTGTTATAATATAATTACCATGAAAAGGCACAAAAAAATATGAAAAGTTGCATCTTTAAAACACCAGGAGTTTAAGGATACTAGTACACGCGGATATCCTAAGTGCATATTACAGGGAAACTATATCTTAGTTTAAGGAGGTGAAACAGTTCCAGTGACCGTTCTACAATTGTTTGCTCAATCAGTCTCCAATGTGCATCTCATGTGACGATAAGCATAAATACCGGACAACTGACTCCCATTTTAAATGGCTTGCAAGGCAACCGGTTTATTGTAGGATAAAGCTCTGATCCTATTTTACTCTACGTGCCACACATCAATCTTTTATGAAGGAATGCTTTAAGGGCCCAGTGCTTTATATACGTGAAAGAATGGCCTGCTCGTTGAAGCGAGTAAAGATTGAGGGAAGGGAAAAACAAAATGAACAGCCCTTCATAATTCTTTTGAACCAACTTGTACCAGATCTACGTACAAGCAAAATTTAGTAGGTAGAGAACTCTTTTAACAGAAGTTGGAAATGTACACCCCACCCTCGCATATCCATCAACATAATCCTCAACTTACTATCCCTAAGCGAAGACAAATCAAATATTTGAGGACAAAGGTTGATGGAACTTATTTGAAACCACATATCAACCTTTACATTTTTCAGGCTCTTCAGGTAAATAAACAAAAGATACAATAATAAGCATAACTTTCAGCTTTTTTAGCAATTTTTTATTCTAATAAGTATGAGTAGATTTTTCAGTTGGCCAATTTGGGACAAGAGCACAGAAAACCAATAGAAGGACAGGCACTTAAAAATATTACTTGTGCAATATGTGGAAGACAACGTGAGCTTGACAAGATCCTCTTTACTCTGGGGGTTGGTGTAACAATCTCTCCAGCATCATCGCTACCATACTGTGCAATATAGACAATGCCACATCTCCTACCTGAAAAAGAACACGCCCGTTTTAGGAACATTGTAAAACAAGCATACCCAACTATAGGTAGGTGTATCAAGTAAAGACTCCTTCCATGTTATTATTTGTCCCTTTGGCGCAGGAAAAACCAAAATTTCTCTAACATAGATATCCTATTTAAATAACAAAGTGAATAAGAAAGAACCTCTTTCAGTAACTAATTTATAATATATTTAGTCTAAGAAATGTAGATGATCATAAGAGCGAAAAATTCTTCGTTATCACAGTAGAAATTACTTTATTTCATATTCTGTGGCGAAAAACTGCAACAGAATGATCATGATCATAGTCTGTAGTCCAGTAATTAGTCTCTATAGAAACTAGATACTAATTCAACTCCATCAATTCAGCAGTAGTTTGATATATAAACAACACTTCAGTGCTGTTGAAGATCCCCAAGATCCGCAAAGAGCTACAGTAGTTCAATATAAGTCAGCACAAAGTACAGATGACATGATGGAAACAGGAAACACAGAGTTCATGGTGATCCACGGTACCATTCTGGATGATACAGGTATAGACAAAAGGACACCAATTCAAGGCCTAAACCCAATGAACTCCAATTCTCAAATTGATCAGCCTACTTAATTATTTCAAAGTTTCAAATCTAGATCCATTAACAAGTTGCATATTTCAGAGACCAAATACAATAGAATGGTTTTGGGGGTAGCTGATCATAAACCAATCTTGAGTAGCATAATCATTCATGATACATGTACTCACAGAGCTTCACAACTCAGTAAATTACCAAATGAAACAATACTTGAGCAGGAGCTCATCACTTTCAATCTTACCCAAACTGACTAAAAAAAAAAGGAACATCACCAATAACGTCTATTGGAAGATTCGTTACAACAAAATATGACATCTTTCTCTGAATATTAAATTACTAAAAGATCCATTAAATTCTAAAAACCATCATATGTGTCGATTGTGTTCCACGGTTGGAAGTCATCTTTGTTGAAAGACTGACTGCTTATAATTTTTTAAAAAAGAAAGGTTAAAAGTAACAAGATTTGATGCAGCTAAATCTGATGGAAAGCAAAACCATGATTAAGTCAGTATCACATTATGATCTAGTTTAGTTGGGGATCGGTCAGCTGACCGACCACATAAAGCTGCCAGCCGTTGACCAATTCATGCAAAAAACACGAATTCAAGGGTTTTAGCTACTAGTTGTCCTAAAAATTTCAGGAAAAACTCACTCAAGAATAATAGGTCAGATAAAATGCAACACAGATTAAGGAGTCATGACTTACATCAGAGGCACTCAGTATGTCACGTACTTTGGTACAATAGGCCCCTTCTGTTGCAAATGCATGCAAAACCTACGCGAACACAGCAAAGGGATTATGACCACAAAGAGATTATGAACACAAATATATTTCTGGAGAAATTAAAAAAAATGGAACTCAGAACACCTTGAGCAACTTATCATATGAATTCAGAACATAATTTCTTTTGCTAATTATGCACCACTTCTGTCCCACAAGGTTGGTCTGGCATTTTATGTTAGTTCATTGCAAATGTTCTATACATGGATATAAAAGACATTTACCATTTACTCTAAAGGCACCATCTGAAGGTATGTGTTCACACAAATCATGATATGGTACAGACCTCAATTGCAAGAACCCGGCCAGTTGCTGCTTCTGACTCATTCCTGTTCATCTGTGAACAAAGCCCATTTCTTCCCCAGCTCGCCAATCAAGAAGGCCAAGAAGAACTTCCACAAGACCGACCCTACAATAATTATATGCCATCTTACTATTGCATGACACAGAGAACATGCAACAGTAGTTTTATCAGGATGCATATCCCAATAATATTCTAAAATCGGACTCAATCACCCACCAATATCTTAGCCCAGGTGACAGATAATTGCACGTTGTGGGCTGAAAATTACTTTGTATCTAATAAATACTAATTGCATGATGTTGCATTACTTATGCACCCATCTTAGAAAATTTATCATGAAAAACACAGAAGAATTTATGCGCATTGTTGTTTCATTAACCACGTCTGCACATTTCACATGCATAACAATTCTACAACTTAGGGTCTAAAGAGATATTGATGCTCACTTGAGACCCTGTGCAACAAGTGCATCTCTTGCTCGATTCCCTGCAACTACAACACGCTTTAAGGTTTCAAGAGCTAGGATGCTTCCACCTTGCCAACCAATCGCTTTCATAAGAAGTGGAACTACCTGAAGAAAAAGCTCATCAGAACAATACCAAACTTAGCAACAGATGTTTAATCAGATAAACACATCTTTTTTATGATATTTTCTTGGAGGGGAAAAAGGGGGGCTGCTTAAAACCACAGCATACCTGGGGTGTCCCAACACTAATGGCTGCCATAGCTTCTGCACAGGTGGTGTTACCTGCAAACTGATGTAGAACTCGTAAACAACTAAGGCGAACTCGCTCCTGAGGAGTTTGTGAAATTTGTTGCGACAAACCATCCTCAGATACATAGGTTTCTGAAGCCATTGTTTCTCTGCTTGCTCCATAGGCTACTGCAGACACAAGTTTGGGCACATAACCAAGATATCCAACATGATCTGCAAGAGTGGGGTACACCCTGAGTAAAGAGACCAGGGCAGCAGAAAGAAGTAGAGGAAGTTCAGTGTCAACAGCTTGGCCATCATATTGTGAGGCGGCAACGGATGTAAGGTACTGATCCAGCAGCCCTTCAAGAAATCTCTTGGAATTTCTAAGTGGAAATTTGGGATCTTTCAGGAATAACCTAACATAAATCCCTCCAACCTAGACAACAATACATCATGTAAGTCATTAAACAGAATTAGCGTTCTTTAGAACATCCATGTAATCAATCAAAAACAAAAGAGTACATCTGCAGCACAAAGCAGTTATACCTGAGGTTCATTTCTCATCTCCTGTTGGCCAGAAGCCTGCTCAGGTACATCCCAATCAACAACACGTCCTTTCACCTGTTCACGGTACAGATCCGAAGCCATAGTTGCTATTTGTGCAGACAACGATGCAGCCATTGCTGGAGTCCAGACAAGTTCAGGAGCTTCTGTTGTTTGTTCAAGAGCAGTCACAACTGCTTCACCAGGACCATCCCTGATTACCGAGACAAAGCCATCAGGCAGAAATCTTGCCAGAGTTATCGCCACTCTAGGCCCATGCATAGTCTGGCCAACAAGCTTCCCTAATAGCGAAGCTGCTGTGACTCTTTGCTGCAATGGAATCTCTTCTACACAAAATTTCCATTTTAGAGAGCAAGATAGAATTCTTAAGAAACCGCTATCTATGAGATCAGCATACCTTGTATTGGCAAGAGAACTTCAAGAATGAAAACCTCCCGTCCATGCTTTGCAGCTGCCCAAGCTAGCTCCAGCGTGCTTGCCAAGGCATAGAGAACATGCAAAGCTCCTTCACGACAGCTGGGAGATGAGTGAAGCAACTGTAATAAAATAAGCAAACCAGAGCTATCTGCGACCATTGCTTCCACACAAGGTGCATATGTTGTCAACCGTGACAGAACAAGTACACATAGCTGAGTTGCTTGATGAAGAAACAGGAAGAAAAAAGCATTCAAAAAGGGGCAATAGCTTCTCCTTTGTGGAGACCACTGAAGCTAAATTCGGATTCTTTGTCAACAAGTGCTGAACTTACAGAAATTACAGAAAAAAAGGTGTCAAGGGTGACTAAAAAAGTGTCAGACGAAAAACCACCAGACTTCTACCTGAAGGGATAGCAGAATGTATTGAAGATTTTTAACTAATTCCAAATCCTCCCTCTCCAAGCTTTTCCTATCAAGTGATGCTGAAGAATCATCAGAAGAATGCTGCTCGGCAGATCCATCAGTGGTAACATCACTATTAACATGAGTATCCATGCTTGCAGCGGGTGCATTATGGACTAGATGTGATATAAAATCAACAAGGGCAAGACAGAAGTCCTAAGGCTCACTAATTTCAAAATCTGGTTGATCATTATAGACTCTCAAGTACCCGTTGCCAATATAGAGCTCCTTAGATAATGCTTCATAAACAAAGGAATGCGAATCTTTAAGGTCATACGAACCATGATAACTGAGGCTTGCACGCTGGTCTTCCACAAATTTCAAAAGTTCTGCTCGAGTGGAGGAATTCCAGATTATCTGTAAATGAAAGATCAAGTGAAACTATGTCATGATATCTGAGAGTCCCACAAGGTCATCAACTATGGCATAGAGCATCTACAAATGGCCATCACTTGGAACTACAGTATATGTGTTTAAAACATTTTCAATCTAGATAGTTATGGAAAGTAACACCCACCCCCCAATTATTATCAGAAAGACAACCTATATATAGATTAGAATTATAACTGGCACATAACAGATATCCTTTTCTTAATCATTATGCAAAAAATAAAACCTTCAGGCTCGTGAAAAGAACTTCTGGTGCTAAAGCTTCTTTTTGTGTTTTTTTGTTTTTTTTGATGGGGTGGGGTGGAGGAAAATGTGCAAATAGTTTGCATATCAAACATAGAAATGCATGGAAACTTCACAACTAGTCATAGATAGGAAGGGCATAGATTTTAAGGCCCAACACCAAATTTCTTTGATCTGACAAGATAGATATACGGACGAAGATACTCTATTAGATGCAAACAAATAACCTTTCCCTTAAAAGAACCAATAGTTGACCTGCAAGAGATTCTTTGAATTAAATACTATGTCCAGTGCAAGGAAAATTAAGTTCTCTAGATTTAAATGCAGAACGTCCAGAAAACATCCATGCCACCACCACACCCGGATTTGCTAGTAAAAAAGTGAAAAGAAAAAAAATGAAACTTGAATCAGTTATAGATCTTCATGACAACTACATACCAAGTAGTTAAAGCCAAGAAGATCTAAGGACGTAATTTTGAAACCTTTTAATAACACAAACATGTAGAACATATTGCTTTCCTCACTTTTTTCCCTCAGTTATCTACATCAACAAAGTACTTACAAAAGAAGAAGAAACAAATACATATCAGAAAAGGTATGTTAAGAAGCCTGCCCTGTTATAGTGCTCTGAGTTTCACAAACATTCAAAGAAAATATGCAGATACTGATGCAAGAAGATGAGGCAATGCTCAAGTAGCACCCAATATGTTTTTTCTTTGTCAAAATGCAAAATCTGCAGCCTTTACCTCAGGGGACTCCAAGTTTGAGTTTAATGTGAATAGGAGGTCTTTTGCTAATTTATTTTTCAGCATGCTTGCAAGTTTAGGGGTTAGTAAAGCTCTAAGGGCATCAGCTACAGCCTGATTGTAGGGTGTCGGGATCTCCTCGTCAACCAAACCACTAATGCCTTGACAAGGCATGAGATGCTTTTACAACATGCAAGTTTTTTGCTATTTCAACGCTAGTTCCAACATCATGTGCATCTGTCTTATCTGATTCCTCCGCCGTCGAATCATATTGGAGCAATAATGGTATAAGGTACCTGAACAAACAAAAAGTGACCCTATAAAACCACAAGTTTCTGAAATGGACCTGGATTCAAACAAAATAATCCACCTGAGAAAGACCAGAACATCACGATAAAGCAGTTTGCAACAGTGGAGTGGTTTTAAGATATAACAGGCACATACCAGCTCATGCAGAGGCCTTCAAGTTCACAATGTTCATAAACCATAAACTTCCACAGTGCCGTAGAATAAAGAAATTTGTCTTTCAAAGAATAGTCACCATAAAGTACCTTCAACACAATAGTTCCAAGATTTTTTTCAATTTTAAAATAAAAGTTGGACTCTCTTCGCAAGCAAATTGACTCGACAAAAGGTACCGAACAAATAAACATTAACTCTATGAACCCTCAAGTTTGTAAATGGACCTCGATTCAAGTAACAGACCACAAGAGAAAACTATTAAATCAAGGTACGGCAGTTTTTTGAGAAACATCAGAGTGGTTTTTGTAAGATGTAACAGTCATGTGCCAGCTGATGCAGTGGCTTCAAAATTCATATTGTTCATAAAGCTTAAGTTTTCACACTTCACGTAGAAAAAGTACATTCTGCCATTAAAAGAATAGTCACCACAAAGCATCTTCAACACTAGAGTTCCAAGATTTTGTTCAATTTAAAAGAATAAAAATATGACCACCTTCACAAGCAAATAAGTTTTCTATACAAGCTCAGACAGACACAGAATATGCCAGCAACAAAGTCATCCACATGAGCACAAAGAGCATTATAAATAGACCAATATGGGTAATTTCATTATGTATTGCACAAAGAGCACTAGGTATTGCAGCTTCTCTTGCAACACTCGACGATTCAGTATTAGCAATATCAGCAGCATCTCCACAACAATAAGATCGAATTTAATTTCAGATGTTGATATTAAATAACTTCTCTAGATAGATCAACATAAATATCGATAGGAATTAAGCCAGTACAAGTGACTTACCAGGACTGAACCCCGAGTGATAAGCTCTTGGGTTGAGCTTTTTGCACCAGTAGTCAAGAAAAACATTGATTTAAGAATGCTAAATCACTAAAGATGCAGAACAACAAAAAGTGACACAGACCTAATATTACCAAATGATGGTATCTAATTGTATCTGTTGATTTTCAATGGATAAGATGCACTACTGCTATATACTGGGATGGCAATCTAAAGGGAATAATTCATAAGATTGAAGAAAACTATAATAAAATAGAATTTAAATATTGTTACAATAAATAGAAGGCCAGAATCTATCTCCTCCTCCTCCCAACCAACAATAGTAGTTTCATAAGAAAAAGGCATGCCTAAAGTAGAGGATTTTACACACAAAAATTTTCAGCACCAAGAAATGTGACAAGTTTTTAATAAATCAATAAAGAAAAGAAAGGACAGCCGCAATGTCTTTAAAGTTACTGCCTCCAACATAATGAAATACTATGTGCATGTAATCTCAAAACACAAACGCCGCAATACATTATGCAAATGCTAACTTATCATAACGAGGGTAAGAGGCCAATCACATCACAACACTTCGTTTTGCCAAGTATAGAGGAGGATAATCAAGCTTCCACAAAATCTATGGATTTCTAAATGTTATCCTCGACGCTGAAACAATACCCTTTATCTCCTTACATCTACCTAGTCGGGACGGATTTCGCTTTTCTTTCTTTTCTTTGGCCACTAATGAATTTTTTTTCTTTTTTCTTCCCCTTTTGCTTTAGTCACGGCTTTTATTTTCTTTTTTTTTCCTTTGTTTTTGCCCGCGACTTGTGTTCTTTAGGCCGTTTTCCGGTCTTTTGACGCGAATGACAACACTTGTGGTGAAGGCACCCGGTTACTCAACCAAAAAACGTCGCATTCTGGCCTTTTGACGCGAATGACAACACTTGTGGTGAAGGCACCCGGTTACTCAACCAAAACACGTTTTACCTAAAGTGCTTTGCATACTCATAGCTCCGGCCACCGTTTTACGTGAATAACAACATTTGTGATGAAGTTACCCAGTTACTAAGTGACCTAAACCAGCGGAGTAGATATAATTTCCTTTTTCTTTTCTTACTTTCTTTTTCTTTTTTTTTTTCCGGAAGGGGAAGGGCCTTTGAATTTTTCAAAATATATGCACGTCCCATGTTAGGGATATAAGGATCAATCGGGTAGAGTTTCAGCAAACAAATATGATCTCACAAGAATCCTAAGATTTAGTAGAAGCAAAGATATTCCAACTCTCTTTCAAAGCAATGCAAAATGCATGAAATTATGCCTCAACAACTCCACAGTTAATCAAAGCAACAATCACATAACGCTAGTGCACATTCATGCTCAATCTTATGACTTCCTAAATCACATTTATTTGTCAAATTACTAAAAAATAATATAAAGGAAAGTAGTTTATTAGTGACTGGCAAATGAAAACAAAACAAACGTAGTTTGATAGGATAATAAAAGATAAATGAAAACTTAAAAAGAAGTTACCCTCTGGTTCCTACGTGTTAATTAACACTACATATGTCATGGAATTCTTTACTTTTGAAATGGTTTTATCTTTACTGTTGCCTAAAATGAAGTGAACCAAATGATCAGCAGATTGATGAATAATCTATCCTTCAAATATCAAAATTCATAAAAGGCAAAATGGCAAGCACCAATCAGCATTTAACAGAACATTCAACCAAAACTAGGAAGCAATGAGATAGAAAGAACAATCTGAAGATGAAAACGAAGAGTCACTTCTTGCAATAAGTTAATGATACAAACATACTATCCACAATTGTCCAAACAGAGAGTTCGGCTAAAAAGGCAGTCCATAATTAATCACCCAAATCCAAGAAAAAGAATTAAATAAGATGTTAAAAATACACCCAAATCCAAGAAAAAGAAGAATAAATAAAATGCAACAGAGAAAGAAGCCGTACTCGTCGCCGTCCTCGTTGCCAACTTACCGTCCTTGTTGCCGTGAGTTTGGGGCTAGGGTTCTAAGCGATGGGTTTGGGGAAGAAATAAGAGGAGAAAGATGGAAGCCGTACTCGTTGTCGTACTCGTCGCCGTCCTCGTTGCCGACTTACCGTCCTTGTTGCCGTGAGTTTGGGGCTAGGGTTCTAAGAAATGGGTTTGGGGAAGAAATGAGAGGAGAAAGATGGAAGCCGTACTCGTCTCCGTCCTCGTTGCCGACCTACCGTTCTTGTTGCCGTGAGTTTGGGTTTAGGGTTCTAAGAGATGGGTTTGGGGAAGAATTGGAGAGGAGAAAGAATGGAGAAGAAGCAGACAGAGAGAGAACAAGGAAGCAGTAACGAGAACAAGAGAGAGAAAGAGATGGGTTTTTGACTATTCACTTTCTGTATTCTTCTTCTTATTATTATTATTAATACTAATACTGTTATTATTATTATTATTATTTATTATTATTATTATTATTATTATTATTACTACTACTATATTACTACTACTACTATTATTACTACTACTACTACTACTACTACTACTACTACTATTATTATTAAATGACTAAATTATATATATTATATATTATATAATATATAAAATATTATATATTATATATTATATAATATTTTATATAAAAGGAAAACAAACATATTTTTTTAGTGCAAAACAAATAGCAGAATGTGATGAAAATATGGACTCTCAAAATTCTCTCTCTTCAAACACACACACTAACTCACCATCATAATGCAATGTCCATGCAAACTCCGACCGGTGACTTGGGAGACGGAGAGGAAGGTCAGGCCGATGAAGGGGCAGTGGGGGAGAGTGGTGGTCGCCGGCAGAGAGACGGCGGTGGTGGAAATTCGGCAAAAAATCAGATCTCGCGCAAGGAAGATGAAGGGTCGGATTTTTCAAATGCAGCGATTCTCGCTGGTGTTTCAACGGGAAATGGACGGGAAGGAAGCAAGGAGGATAGTGGTAACGTTTCTGTGCTGGAAAAATGAAGGTTGAGTGTTGTAACAGGTTCAAAAATGGCGCCGCCATTTTTAGGGTTTTTGGAACCCGAAACGTCGCTGCGTGAAAAGTCATCGGAATCTGATGTTTTCCCGGCCATTCTGCACGGCCAAGACGTCGTTAGGGGTGTAGGAGAATCACCCATGGAGAAAGATGCAACCTTGCAGCCGTTGGAAGGAAAAAAAAAATTAGGGTTCGGAAGCTCTAAAGGCGGCGTCAATGGAGGACGCGATTCTTCTTCGCCGGTGACAGAGTTTAACTTTGAGGAATTTCTGAAGCTAGCCAACCGTGTTGTTGATGGAGACGAAGCCTCCATGGCTACCCTAAAAAAACTCCAGAAACGATGGGAAGACAAGTATGGTAAGGGCGATTCGAAAATGGAAGCAGCACAGGCGAAACTTCGCCCGTCATTGCGCTGCACTGTACCTGTTTCGCTGACCGAAAATCGAACGGGGGAGATCCACCTTCCACCAGAAAATAGGACTGCAGTTCCTGGTTTCGCGAAGAAGATAACAGATCGAGTTTCCGGCGACTGTGCGGCTTGGAATGCAAACACGACGATGGACAGACGGGCTGAGGAGAAAGCTGTCGTTTTTCCGGCCAGTTCGCCAGCGAATGGGCTGGATGAAGCTGGTGATGATGTGTCAATGGATGCAGGTGATGTGACGCTGTGTGGAGGTGATGTGGACAATTACATGGAGGATGACATGTATGATGATGTCACTGATGATGTTGTCAATGATGATGTCATTGCTGATTATGCTGAGATCACTGATGACATCACTGCTGATGTCACTACTGACATCACTCTAGGTCAAAAAGTTGAAAAAACAAGCCATCTACTTCAACAACAGGGTGCCATTCCTACGGAATTATTTGTCGGGAATATTCCATTACACGCATATTCATCAAGAACAATTGATGACAAAATTGCTCAAGCATTCAATAACTCGACTCGTAAGACACTTTCCTATATCGCTCCTACGGTACAAAACGGGGAAGTGATTGTTCGTCCAACATTGAAAATTGTTCGGGATGGTTCCAATAGATGGAAATCTACGGCATTCGGATACTTTTTGGGGAAAAGGCCGTATTACTACAACTTGAAGGAATATGCGCATTCGGTTTGACCGGCATTACGTGAGGTTACGGCGACAGTAAATGGTTTTTATTTTTTCCAATTCAAAACAGTTATTGACGTGGAGGAAGTAATAGAAGGGGTCCCGTGGCTATTACAAGGACAACCGATTGTACTGCAAAAGTGGGAACCGGGTATGGCTATGAGAAAGCTTAAGCATACAAAGGTGCCCGTCTGGATTAGACTTCGCTACCTTCCAATGGAATATTGGACGAGGGAAGGATTGAGTACTGTTGCAAGTGGAGTGGGTAAACCTCTCTACCCAGATGCGATAACGAGAGCATGCACGAGACTGGACTTCGCTCGTGTTTGCGTGATGATTGATGTTACACATGAGTTGAAAAAACATATCATTATCATAACATCGGATGAAGAAGGAGGTGAAACACCGTGTAAGGTGGACATTGAATATGAATGGCTCCCCCCAAAATGCACAGGCTGCATGACATTGGGACACACGGCGAAGGATTGTTCACTGAACAAAACCCAGAAATAATTGAAGCCACCGGTTACGATATACGTGCCAAAAGTTAACGTCACCATCCATACTGCACCTGAAAAGAGACATAGTGCAAGAAACTCAAAACGTATGAATGCTGTTGTACGAGAACAAGGGGCAGGCACCGAGTATGCTGAACACAACATTCCCAAACACAGCGATAAGGGTAAGGCAATAGTTATATATAATGCCTTTGATGCTTTGCATTTAATTGACGACGCAGATAAGCCTACTGGGGGTCCTAACACAAGTAGCCCCGTTAACATTGATCCATGTTGAACATAGCTATGAGGAATGTCCATGGGCTGAATAAACGAGACCATCAGCTCGCGTTGAAGGACCTTGTCTCTGAATACAGGTTATACTTCCTGGGCATTCTCGAAACTCATGTGCGCTTGAATAATGTTATGTATATTCAATCTTCTTTACTTCCGCAATGGAAATGGTTTATAGACTATTCTTCTGTTGGTAATCGTATCTGGTTAGCCTGGGATGAGAATGTTGTTGATGTCCACATATTAGATTTGGGAGATCAGTTTATTCACTGTTGGGTTACTAATATGGCTGTCAATGAACCTATTATTATCACTGTTGTTTATGGTGCATCTGAGGTGATTGGCCGATGGAATCTGTGGATTGCACTGGGGACACTCGCTCAGCAATGCTCTGATATCCCGTGGATGGTGGGAGGGGACTTTAATGCAGTACGTGACCTAAACGAGGTATGTGGCATTTCAGGAGACATAAGGATGGCCATTGAAGAATTTAATGCCGGTATTCTAGAGGCGGGGCTCCTTCCACTGCCTATGCAAGTTGAATGGTTCACATGGCATAATTGCAGCTCATCCACGCGGAGTTTATGGAAGAGGTTGGATCGGATTCTTATTAATGATCGTTGGCTGGCACGATTCCCTACCTCGTCCTATCACAGCATCACATCATGGAAATCTGACCACTCTCCACTGGTGTTACATGGGTATACACAGAGACGAGTAATGAGAAGAATCTTACAGATCACTTATGAGAATGGTATCACACACACGAATCTAGGGGAGGTCGCCCATGAGTTTGTCTCATACTATCAGAACCTCTTAGGAGGCACCAGAAGACGGCTGTCAGTGGATATTCGTTATCTTAGACCGTGGGCAAGGCACTGTATCACTGATGAGGAAGCTAATCAATTACTCCTTCCACTCTCGGCGGATGATGTGAAGCAAGCAGTATTTGATATTGCTGATGACAAGGCACCGAGACCTGATGGTTACTCGTCAGGGTTTTTCAAAGCGGCTTGGCCTGTGGTGGAGGAAGAAGTTACGAGGGCGGTACTAGATTTCTTTTCTACCGGAAAACTTCTAAAGCAGATCAACTCCATGATCTTGGCTCTGATCCCAAAGGTACATACTCCTATGTCGGTTAATGATTTTAGACCAATTTCATGCTGCAATGTTTTATACAAGATCATTGCGAAACTACTTGTCCAAAAAATTAGTGTGCTGCTGGACAAGATAGTTAGCCCCTGTCAGACAGCTTTTATTCCGGGAAGAAGCATTGGGGACAACATTATGTTAGCCTAGGAATTATTCTCGAGATATAACCAGATGCGCCTACCCCCGAGATGCACACTTAAAGTGGATATCAGGAAGGCCTATGATACGGTGGAGTGGGACTTCCTGTTAGTAGTTTTGCAGTTGTTCGGGTTTCCACCTACGTTTACAAGGTGGATTGAGGAGTGTGTTTCCACGACATCATTCTCGATTGGGCTCAATGGAAAATCTCATGGGTTCTTTTCTGGAGCGAGAGGATTACGACAGGGAGACCCACTTTCTCCTTATCTGTTTGTTCTTGTTATGGAAGCTTTACATCTGGGATTCTTGCAACGAATTGAACAGGACATCCAATTCACTTATCATTGGAAGTGTGAAAGTTCTAAGGTTTTTCAGATGGGATTGGCAGACAACCTCCTCTTATTCTGCAGAGCTGACTTAGACACCATCAGAGTCTTCAAGGAAGGATTGGACTGGTTTGCGGAGTTGTTGGGCCTTCGGCTGAATGTTCAAAAAAGTCACTTAATCATTTCATGTTCGGCTCAAAATTTGAAAAACCAGATGTTGGAGATTTTGGGCTTTCAGGAGGGCCACCTTCCAATGAGGTATCTAGGTCTTTCCTTAATCTCGTCTAGGTTGTCCATCTCTGATTGCCAACCACTTATCTCAAAAATTGATGCACGTATTAATGGATGAGAAGGGATTTCATTATCATATGCTGGGCGGGTACAAATCATCAAATCTGTGCTTTCAGCATTAAGTTTATATTGGGCTTTTGCATTCATATTACCTAAGAAAGTCATCAATGAAATCAAGAAGAGGTTGAGGACTTTCCTATGGAAGGGTACGACGTCTAGTGGTTACGCCAAGGTAACCTGGAAAGATGTGTGTCGATCGATGGATGAGGGGGGACTTGGGTTCAAGGACATCTCCACCTTGAATCGCGCATTAATGAGCAAAAAATTATGTGATGTTATCCAGTGTGACAGGACATCCATATGGGTTCAGTGGCTCTACCAAGACCGATTATGTGAAAGATCGATTTGGACTATCCGTGAACATGAAGGTTCTTGGGGATGGTGGAAAATACTCAGACTTCGTCCTTTCCTTCGCTCTATCGTGGATTACCAGATTGGAAATGGAGATAGATTCTTTGTTTGGCAGGACCTGTGGCATCACTTGGGTCCACTTATCGAGCGGTTCCCTCAAGGTCCTCGCTATCTTAGACTTGAAGAATCTCAGCAGGAGAATGGCAATGGCCTACCATCACGGACTTTGAATGTTTGGAGATCACACATAACCTACCACTTATTTTTGGAGGTTAGGATCGGGTGGTGTGGAGATGTGATGAAGGGCAACCTATTACTCAGGCCCTCTACCAATTATTTGATCACTCTGAGCCGAAAATAGGATGGTCTTCACTACTTTCGGGCTCCTTGAAGATTCTTCGTCATTCGTTCATCTTATGGCTCGCAATCCTTGGCAAACTACCTACCACGGACAAATCATGGCTAACTCACCTGGGGGTGTGCATATTGTGCGATGAGGGAGCTACGGAATCTCATCCACATTTATTCTTCCGATGCAGATTTAGTCGTCAGTGCCTCTATGAGATTCGCAGAAGGATTCGCTTTCACTGGCCCAATAGAGATTGGGCAACAGATATTGAATGCACGACACGGAAATGGAGAGGTAAGCACATTATTAATAGCGCTTACCGTACACTACTTGCATCGTGTGTCTACCACATATGGAGGGAGAGGAACTTGAGGAGATTTGAACATACTGAGCGGGCATCGGCCACTTTGAGTATCCAAATCATCGATGACGTCAGGCAGAGGATTCTTAGCATTGATTTAGCATCGTCAGTCAGTACACGAGCATTGTATAGATTATGGTGTATCCCTTGGGTAGAGGAAGAAACCATTTGATGATCACATGTTGTACTGTACCATTACTCTTTATTAATGAAATTTACATTTACCTTTTTTTATAAAATATTATATAATAGATTGGAGAGAAGCGCAAAATTATCAAAAAGATATACTTTCCAAACCTGTAATTGCAGTTAACATCCGTGTACCACTAACTCTGGCCTCAGTGAGTTTTTTGAAAAAAATTTCATATAACAGAAGGTGTAATTGATACTTTAATTTTACAGAGAATTTTTTGAATATTTTCAATATCACATGGGGACCTTGTATAGTTTTTCCATTTATTTTTTGCTCCATTTTTGCGGGCTTTTTTTTCCCCCTCAATTTATAGAGGGTGGTTGTTTGTTTTTTTGTCTCCATTTTTTCCTCCAAAAAAAGGCGAAATAGTAAATTCTAGTTGCACCAATAGAATATCCAGTCTTTCGTTAAAATTCAACAGAAAATGGGGTTTGGGGATTAAATTGAAATTTTTTTTATAAGAAATGGGATTAAAACGAAAATTGCGTAAATTACGGAATTAAAAAAATTCCTTTTTATGAGACAAAAAAGGTAATTTAGCGAAGGACCTAGAGCGAAAATGACAATTTTTCATAGTTTTGGACTATTCGGTCCTCCTAACAATTACTTCAATCTAGCATCCAATTGTCTAAAAATCCAGTTTTTCATGATAGGACCAAACACATAGATGTTAGGTATCATTCTATTAGGGACATTGTAGGAAAAGAGATTATTAAGTTAGAAAATATAAAATCTAAGCATAATCCTGTAGACATGGGAACTAAATGCTTGCCTATAGAAAAGTTCAACACATGGCTAAAAATTCTGAACTTATGTTAAAACATGTTTCCTACTAACCCATATATATATGCAAGTTCTCTTTTCTGTCTTGTAGGTTTTAGAAGGACGAATGGGCAATGATGACTTGCCAGATTCGTCCCCTTGGGCCTGGCTCCCTCTTATGAGTCCTGGTCCAATGTGGAGTATGTTGAAAAAATGGCTCATGACCCAATGGTAGGCCGAAGCCTACTCTCATGCTCAATTGGACGGCTCAACCCCAAGACCATCCTTTGGCTTCTTGACTAGCTCCAACCCATTTCTCTTGGCCCATGACCCGATCCGCCCCTTGACCCAATTGCTAAGTATAAAATCCTAAACCCTACCCCTACCCCCTTCATTTCGTCTCTCTCTCTATACTTATGCCTCCCTCTCCCCCATTCACACTGCTCCTATTTCCCATGGCTTTGGGACTTTACACCACCGCCTTTCTTCCTCCTTTCTCTCGCACAAAACCACTATATATCAAGTGGTCAGTTTCTGGTTGTGGCGAAGAAAGAAATACACCTTCTCATCCTCCCTCCTATTTTCTGTATGGTTGAAAGAGTTCTAAGTGAACCTTAAGTGTTGAGGAAAGCTTTGTGGTTTTAGAAAAGGGGTCTGTATGGCTACAGAGTTAAATGGTCGGTTGATCAACCGTGAGTAGTAGCTGTCGGTCTTCGTGACCATGTGCTATCCTTCAAAGCAGTTCTGGATCTTTCAACCTATATACGGTTATTCTTGTATATCTGTCTTGTATTGTTCATTTACTTTGTGTAATTTTTATTCTGTATTATTGGCCTATAATTTGAAGGTTTTAAAACCCACTGGCTTGTAATAGTTAAATAGGGCTTCTCCAACAAGAAATATAAATGCTACTAATCCTTCAATGAATTTACTAGTAATTGGTGGAACAACAATAGAAAATGACCAAAAACACCAATGATTATCTACTACAGGAAGCGTAAATTCTTTGACAAGATGCAAGAAATCTTCCATGTTAACTAGAGTATCTAATATGTAATCCTCTGTGGAGAAGATGCAAAGTATCTCATTGTCTTTGTGACCGTGACCATTAGTTATTATGAAAAAACGAAGTGCAGAGAGAATTGATCATAGTCGACACCATGTTAATTCTGATTAATCGCAATACATCCCCTACTAGATGTAAAGAACTCGTCATCAGGACCTGGTAGAGCAAATAAAAAAAAACTTATTTAGGTAAATATAATGACTGAAGGGAGAATATGTAATATATGGTTTAAGTAATGCTAAAAGCTATGATAGATAGCCAGATATAAAGATATACAGACATCAGTTTTTCACTCCCCCAAACATCAATTCATGCTTAGTTTAATGGTTTTTATCATACAGCACCCCTGGATCTAGGTCTTAACATAAGTTCACCACTTATGGTTATACCATTTGGTGACTTAATTTCCAGGGTAAGGCAACAAAGGAATCTCTAAAGAACTTTGCTCCGTTTGCTCAGTCACAATCTTATGATATCCAGAAACTGTATTTCATGTATGATCTTTGATTGCTTTTCCTGCTATATAGCCTAATTAGTTTAGACTAAATACAAAACAGACATTTGTGCAAGTGATGGAAATCCAACCTGATTATGGTAATAGTGTCAAACAAATACGCGTTCAGGCATTATAAGGTGCAAGAACAATGACATTTGAATATCATTGTTATATGCCTCAAAAGCTCATACTACGGCACATGATAATCGGTGCGTTATAAAATAATTGGATGCTCATCTCCACAGTTAAAGCTCAACATTTTTCGTATTCAGGATAAACTTTGGCAAGACAGTATTTAAAGATTACTTGAAACTGAACAAATTGATTTTTTCTGAAACTGTCTGAGCTAATTGATGGCCAGAGGGAGTGCAGAGAAAATTGTGCTATTCTCAAAACTATGAGCACCTTTGTCAGTATCATCACTGACGACTTCACTAGTTAATTCTGCATTCTTTGCATCTCTCCCTGTAATATTTTGGACTGTGAGAATTGTATGTAATCAGAGCAGGATGGACAGCCAAAAGAATAATAGAAAATGGATTAATTACATTTTATCATTTAAACTATGATAGTTTTTATTCATTGGCATCTAAACTTTTCTTTTTGTATCAACTTACCATCTCAACTTTATGAAATTTTAAACTTGGCCATTTAGAACTGTTTTTCAACCAAGTTTTTTGTTGAAAATTATCAGATGCAGTGCACGTGTGATATTTAAGAGTTATGTAATTAGCTACTTTCCGCACATGCACACCATATCATGTTTTTTGGGCATAAAATCAACAAAAAAAAATGATTATATATGAAAAAGTGCAAATTTTGCATAGTTGAAATGATAAGTTGACACAAAAAAATAAACTTTTGATAGGCAAAGTGTAACAACGAGCTTGGCAAAATGTAATTTACCGGAAAAAATTCCAATCATCCTTGTTTGTTCTTGAAATCCTAATTCATTCCATTCTCATACTTCGGTCCTAGATGCAGGAATACAAAGAAACAACCAACCACAACTTCAACAAATTGGGACTACCCAGAATAGGACTATGGAAATGACCTACATTTAAGTTTTATGCCAAGTGATTGAAGGATTCAATGAGCTACAAGAATTTTTTGTACAAGCTGCATGATGCTAACTTTATAAAAGATAAGTAAACAACATCTTGAGAAAGGTACACAGAATTTGTTCTAGAATACCTTACTTAAGCCTCGGGACTCATTTTATGGTAAATAATGACTCTAAAATAGGTGAATAGGTTACAAGATGTTGAGAGTCTTAACTCTAAGAAGGCCATCTATAGATAGTCTAACATGCTTTCAATTATATATAAGTAAATATATAGCATCTTCAGCATATCCTCCACATGCCACAAGTTTTGGAGAAAAAAACATGTTAATTCTCACCTCACTTTGCATGTATCCTGTACTAATTATAAGGTTAAGTCGCAGGATTAGAGTCTGACATGTAGCTAAGTAACAACAGGAAGATTATGATTGAAGATATCTTGTTCTCAAGCATGAATAGTGAAGTTGAGGGCTAGTCCTGTAGAGACTGCTTAGGTTAAAGTTCCTCAAAATCGTATCTTGTTGAGCTCCATGGAAATGAGGGCTTTACCTTTTCTTCTTTACCCATGCACCCCGCTTCCCACACACGCATCCCCCAACACCTCCACTATGAAACGTTAGGTTCTCAACAATGGGTGAGCCCCATGGAACGGAGGGTTTTCAAATAGTAAAAGATTGCAACTATATTGACATGCAAAAGTTACCTTTTTCCCAAGGATTAGGCTTCCCAATAATCTTTGAAGTGTCATTTGCCATGAAAGATCAACTTGGGCATCAGCTGCAGGTGAGGCAACAATACCCACCTTGTAATACACTGATGTGTTTAGAACGAACAATGCTTTCTTAAAATGGACTCCTGAAAATATTAATGCACCAGATAATAAATATTATTTTTCGCATATCATAAATAGTTTAGATATCAAATGATCTTTCCACCTATATTGTCGGCAACAAGTAGACTTATACCTTGGAAAACTTGTATTTACCATGGCTAGCACAAGCATTCACTAAGCATGGAAGAAGCAATTGAGGGTCTCGCACAAACATACAATTGAACAACAAAATCTGCATCCGCAAACAAATTCACTTATCTGTGTTCATTAACGAATAACATATTAAATGACAATACTTCCATTTTCCTAGGTATTACCTGAGTAGCATTTTTTTTAATAGTCCATTTGTCCTGATTTTTGCAATCCTTTAGAGTCACTGCACTGGTTATATGGAAATCTTCTTTGATTGCAAGGCAAAACCAGTTTGCACATACATCCATGCTTTCAGGACTATGGGCACCATCCAAGTAGAACACGAGATCCTCTAGGCTCTCACTCTCAATGAATTGATCGTGGACAATTTGAGCACGTCGTTGCAAATAAGCAATTGCAAGATCTTTGATGAATTCATATGGCAGAGAGGTCTACTTCCAAGACACAAATAGAAGAGCAACTGAGCAAATGTTGTAACTGTGTAGTAATGTAAAGCCTATTCAATAAAGCTTACAGTCTGGTTCAGGTAATTAATTCCAACGTGAACAGTCCTCTGAAGCCAAGTCGAGCATAATGCAATTGCAAGGCCAACATTCATGTATACTCACTCTCAAGCCCAAGATGCAGGCCACTCATGAGGCTTGGATCCAAAGGAGTAGCTATTTCAAGATTAATCTACTAGCAGGATCAAGATTTAATCACTATATATCTGGCTTGCTCAGACACTCTTAGATTAGACCAGCTCAGAGATAAGAAAAACGAACACTATGTTTGGTTTTGTGTTTTGGCCCATCTCTAAGATGGGCCAAAATACAAAACCTTGTTTGTTATGTAATTTGCACACCTACACTAGGTGTGCAATTTTAATTTTAAATATTTTTTTTATTGTTTTCTCTGTCTTCTTTCTTTTCTCTCTCATCTTACATCTTGTCAGCCTTCTTCTCTCTCCTTCTTCTCTTTCTTTCTTCTCTTCTTTCTTCTTTCTTATTATATGTATTATATATTATTTAATATATAATATTTGTGAAATGTAATTAATAATTACTACTAAAAAATAATTATTAACTTATGAAATTATTGATATTAAAGATATTTAATATCACTGTTACTTAGTTAAAATATGTAAAATTTTTCTACCTAACGGAAATACTGTAGCAGTTGCATACACTACTGATAATATATCAGTACTACATACCTAATTCGTATTTTTATTACTTCAATTGTCTATTAAAATTTATCAGTTCACATATAAAATTCGAATGAATGTATTTTCAACATGTTATATAGTACATTTAACTCTTGATTACAAATTTTTTCAACTTAGATCATTTAAATCTTTTGTACTTATAATTTTTCCTATTTCACTAAAATATTTGAGAAATTTGAAATTTGAGGACAATATATTAATAATACATACTTAATTCTAAATTTTTTATTTAAAATTTATATATTATGTTTTTTCATTCCAAAGATAAACTCTAACAAAATCATTTTGTAGACAATACTGCAATGTATTTAATTATGCATTGAAATTATAATTATTATTTAAAATATAAAAAGAAATTCCTCAATAAAAAAAATTACTTAACATAAATATATATATTATATTTCATTAACAAACAAAATATTATATACATACACACATATATATAACTAAATATATATATTCAAAGACATGATTTGACAATGAATAGTAACTCATGTCTCCCAAATCCCAACATCAAACCTACACCACTTATTTTATACTATTTTATATTATATCAAAACACAAATTCAAACATACCATCTATCTCAAAACACAAATTCAAACATACCATCTATCTCAAAACATATACTTACTTATCTCTATTTTTCTGTCTCTATTTCCAAAACACCAAAATAAAAACATCTAAAACATTAATACAAAGATAATGCATCTCTTTCTCTCTCCTATTCTCGTTTCTTCTTCCTTTTTCTTTCTCTCTTTCTGCTTCTTCTCCGTTCTTTCTCCTCTCCAATTCTTCCCCAAACCCATCTCTTAGAACCCTAAACCCAAACTCATGGCAACAAGAACGGTAGGTCGGCAACGAGGATGGCGACGAGTACGGCTTCCATCTTTCTCCTCTCATTTCTTCCCCAAACCCATCCCTTAGAAGCCTAGCCCCAAACTCACGTCAACAAGGACGGTAAGTCGGCAACGAGGACGGCGACGAGTACGGCTTCTTTCTCTGTTGCATTTTATTTATTCTTCTTTTTCTTGGGTTTGGGTGTATTTTTAGCATCTTGTTTAATTCTTTTTCTTGAATTTGGGTGATTAATTATGGACTACCTTTTTAGCCCAACCTCTGTTTGGACAATTGTGGATAGTATGTTTGTATCATTAACTTATTGCAAGAACTGACTCTTCGTTTTCATCTTCAGATTGTTCTTTCTATCCCATTGCTTCCTAGTTTTGGTGGAATGTTCTGTTAATGCTGATTGGTGCTTGCCATTTTGCCTTTTATGAAGTTTGATATTTTAAGGATAAATTATTCATCAATCTGTTGATCATTTGGTTCACTTCAATTTAGGCAACAGTAAAGATAAAACCATTTCAAAAGTAAAGAATTCCATGACATATGTAGTGTTAATTAACACGTAGGAACCAGAGGGTAACTTCATTTTAAGTTTTCATTTATCTTTTATTTTCCTATCAAAATATGTTTGTTTTGTTTTCATTTGCCAGTCACTAATAAACTACTTTCGTTTATATTATTTTTTAGTAATTTGACAAATAAATGTGATTTAGGAAGTCATAAGATTGAAACATGAATGTGCACTACTTGCAGCATGTATCTACCACATATGGAGGGAAAGGAACTTGAGGAGATTTGAACACTCCGAGAGGACACCAGCCACTTTGAGTATCCTGATCACTGATGATGTCAAACAAAGGATTCTTAGTGTCAATTTAACTTCATCAGTCAGCACACGAGCATTGTATAGATTATGGCGAATCCCTTGGATTGAGGGAGAAACCAATTGATGAACACATGTTGTACTATACCATTACTTTATTAATGAAATGTACACTAGCGTTATGTGATTGTTGCTTTGATTAAGTGTGGAGTTGTTGAGGCATAATTTCATGCATTTTGAATTGCTTTGAAAGAGAGTTGGAATATCTGTCAGTACACGAGCTTTGTATAGACTATGGCGTATCCCTTGGCCTGTCGAGGGAGAAACTACCTGATGATCACTTTGTTGTACTGTACCATTTTTACTTAATGAAAATTATATTTACCCAAAAAAAGAAAATATCTTTGTACTGTACCATTACTCTTTATTAATGAAATTTACATTTACCCAAAAAAAGAAAATATCTTTGCTTCTACTAAACCTTAGGATTCTTGTGAGATCATATTTGTTCGCTGAAACTCTACCCGTTGATCCTTATATCCCTAACATGGGACGTGCATATATTTTGAAAAATTCAAAGGCCCTTCCCCTTCCGAAAAAAAAAACAAAAGAAAGAAAGAAAAGTAAGAAAAAGAAAATTATATCTACTCTGCTGGTTTAGATCACTTAGTAACTAGGTAGCTTCATCACAAATGTTGTTATTCACGTAAAACGGTGACCGGAGCTATGAGTATGCAAAGCACTTTAGGTAAAACGTGTTTTGGTTGAGTAACCGGGTGCCTTCACCACAAGTGTTGTCATTCGCGTCAAAAGACTGGAAAATGGCCTAAAGAACATAAGTCACGGGCAAAAACAAAGGAAAAAATGCAAATAAAAGCCGTGACAAAAACAAAAGGGGTAGAAAAAAGAAAAAAAATTTATTAGTGGCCAAAGAAAAGAAAGAAAAGCAAAATCCGCCCCGACTAGGTAGATGTAAGGAGATAAAGGGTATTATGTTAGCGTCGAGGATAACATTTAGAAGTCCATAGATTTTGTGGAAGCTTGATTGTCCTCCTTAGTCCTGAAAGCATAGATGTATGTGCAAACTGGTTTTGCCTTGCAACCAAAGAAGATTTCCATATAACCAGTGAAGTGACTCTGAAGGATTGCAAAAATCAGGACAAATGGACCATTCAGAAAAAATGCTACTCAGGTAATACCCAGGAAAATGGAAGTATTGTCATTTAATATGTTATTCGTTAATGAACACAAATGAAATAATTTGTTTGCGGATGCAGATTTTGTTGTTCAATTGTATGTTTGTGCGAGACCCTCAGTTGCTTCTTCCATGCTTAGTGAATGCTTGTGCTAGCCATGGTAAATACAAGTTTGCCAAGGTATAAGTCTACTTGTTGCACGACAATATAGGTGGAAAGATCATTTGAAATCTAAACTATTTATGATATGCGAAAAATAATATTTATAATCTGGTGCATTAATATTTTCAGGAGTCCATTTTAAGAAAGCATTGTTCGTTCCGAACACATCAGTGTATTACAATGTGGGTACTGTTGCCTCACCTGCAACTGATGCCCAAGTTGATCTTTCATGGAAAATGACACTTCAAAGATTATGGGAAAGCCTAATCCTTGGGGAAAAAGGTAACTTTTGCACGTCAATATAGTTGCAATCTTTTATTATTTGAAAACCCTCCGTTCCATGGGGCTCACCCATTGTTGAAAACTCAACATTTCATAGTGGAGGTGTTGGGGGATGCGTGTGTGGGAGGCGGGGTGCATGGGTAAAGAAGAAAAGGTAAAGCCCTCATTTCCATGGAGCTCAACAAGATACGATTTTGAGGGACTTTAACCTAAGCAGTCTCTACAGGACTAGCCCTCAACTTCACTATTCATGCTTGAGAATAAGATATATTCAATCATAATCTTCCTGTTGTTACTTAGCTACATGTCAGACTCTAATCCTGCGAGACTTAACCTTATAATTAGTACAGGATATATGCAAAGTGAGGTGAGAAACATGTTTTTTTCTCCGAAACTTGTGGCATGTGGAGGATATGCTGAAGATGCTATATATAATTGAAAACATGCTATACTATCTATAGATGGCCTTCTCAGAGCTAAGACTCTCAACATCTTGTAACCTATTCACCTATTTTAGAGTCATTATTTACCATAAAATGAGTCCCAAGGCTTAAGTAAGGTATTCTAGAACAAATTCTGTGTACCTTTCTCAAGATGTTGTTTACTTATCTTTTATAAAGTTAGCATCATGCAGCTTGTACAAAGAATTCTTGTAGCACATTGAATCCTTCAATCACTTGGCATGAAACTTAAATGTAGGTCATTTCCGTAGTCCTATTCTGGGTAGTCCCAATTTTTTGAAGCTGTGGTTGGTTGTTTCTTTGTATTCCTGCATCTAGGACCAAAGTATGAGAATGGAATGAATTAGGATTTCAAGAATAAACAAGGATGATTGGAATTTTTTCGGGTAAATTACATTTTGCCAAGCTCGTTGTTACACTTTGCCTATCAAAAGTTTTTTTTTGTGTCAACTTATCATTTCAACTTTCCAAAATTTGCACTTTTCCATATATAACCACTTTTTTTTGTTGATTTTATGCCCAAAAAACATGATATGGTGTGCATGTGCAAAAAGTAGCTAATCACATAACTTTTAAATATCACATGTGCACTGCATGTGATAATTTTCGACAAAAAACTTGGTTGAAAAATAGTTCTAAATGGCCAAGTTTAAAATTTCGTAAAGTTGAGATGGTAAGTTGCGAAGGTAGTATGGAAAGATCTTTGCCGACCGAAAGATGAGGGAGGACTAGGATTCAAAGATATTGCTATCTTGAATCGCGCATTAATGACAAAAAAACTATGTGATATCATCAGGTGTGACAGGACCTCAATTTGGGTTGAATGGCTTTACCAGGGTCGATTACGAGACACCTCCATTTGGACGATTAGGGAGAATGGAGGCTCATGGGGTTGGTGGAAAATTCTACGTCTACGGGGTTTCCTCCGCCCTATGGTGGACTATCAGATTGGCGATGGACGAACTTTTTACCTTTGGCAGGACCCGTGGCATTATCTTGGACCGCTTAGTGTCACATTTCCACGGGGACCGAGGCTACTCAGAATAGAGGAATCAGCGAGACTGAGCACGGTGATTAGTGAAGGAGAGTGGCAATGGCCTCCTATCACAGATTTTGAGTGCCTAGAGATCACATATGGTTTACCCACAATCCATGGAGGGGAGGACCGAATTATTTGGAGATTTGATCAGGGAAAACCCACAACTCAGGCTCTATACAGGCTTTTTGATCCCCCAGGACCGAAAGTAGGCTGGTCTTCACTACTTTCGGGATCACTAAAGATTCCACGTCATTTGTTCATCCTGTGGCTTGCTATTCTAGGCAAATTGGCTACGATGGATAAACCATGGTTAGCACACCTTGGCCCATGTATTCTATGTAATGAGAAAGCGACAGAGACACATGGCTACTTATTCTTTCAGTGCAGATTTAGTCGACAATGTCTTACAGCAATCCGGAGAACGGTATGATATTTTTGGCCCAATAGAGATTGGATAATGGATATTAAATGGGCTTCCCAAAGATGGAGAGGTAAACACATTGTTAACATATCCTATCGAGCACTATTAGCATCATGTGTTTACCACATTTGGAGAGAGAGAAACTTGAGACGATTTGAGCACACCGAGAGGACACCTAGCACCATGGCTTTATTGATTGTTGAGGATGTCAGACAGCGGATACTTAGTATCTCTCTACCTAGATCAGTCAGTACACGAGCTTTATATAGACTGTGGCGTATTCCTTGGCCTGTCGAGGGGGAAACCAGCTGATAACCATACTGTTGTACTGTACTACTACTTTGTTTTACTTAATGAAACTTACATTTACCAAAACAAAAAAAGTTGACACAAAAAGAAAAGTTTAGATGCCAATGAATAAAAACTATCATAGTTTGAATGATAAAATGTAATTAATCCATTTTTTATTATTCTTTTGGCTGTTCCATCCTGCTCTGATTACATACAATTCTCACAGTCTCAAATATTACAGGGAGAGATGCAAAGAATACAGAATTAACTAGTGAAGTCATCAGTGATGATACTGACAAAGGTGCTCATAGTTTTGAGAATAGCACAATTTTCACTTCACTCCCTCTGGCCATCAATTGGCTCAGACAGTGTCAGAAAAAATCAATTTGTTCACTTTCAAGTAATCTTTAAATACAGTCTTGCCAAGGTTTATCCTGAATACGAAAAATGTTGAGCTTTAATTGTGGAGATGAGCATCCAATTATTTCATAACGCACCGATTACATGTGTCGTAGTATGAGCTTTTGAGGCATATAACAATGATATTCAAATGTCATTGTTCTTGCACCTTATAATGCCTGATCGCGTATTTGTTTGACACTATTACCATAATCAGGTTGGATTTCCATCACTTGCACAAACGTCTGTTTTGTATTTAGTCTAAACTAATTAAGCTATATAGCAAGAAAAGCAATCAAAGATCATACATGAAATACAGTTTCTGGATATCATAAGATTGTGACTGAGCAAACGGAGCAAAGTTCTTTAGAGATTCTTTTGTTGCCTTACCCTGGGAATTAAGTCACCATATTGTATAACCATAAGTGGTGAACTTGTGTTAAGACCAAGATCCAGGTGTACTGTATGATAAAAAGCATTAAACTAAGCATGAATTGATGTTTGGGCCCAAAAAAAGAAAAACTGATGTCTAGCTATCTCTCATAGATTTTAGGCGTTACTTAAACCATATATTACATATTCTCCTTTCAGTCATTATATTTATCTAAATAAGTTTTCTTCTCTATTTGCTGTACCAGGTCCTGGTGACGGGTTCATTACATCTAGTAGGGGATGTATTGCGATTAATCAGAAGTAACATGGTGTCGATTATGATCAATTCTCTCTGCATTTCATTTTTTCATAATAACTAATGGTAACGGTCACAAAGACAACGAGATACTTTGCATCTTCTCCACAGAGGCTTACGTATTAGATACTCTAGTTAACACGGAAGATTTCTTGCATCTTGTCAAAGAATTTACGCTTTCTGTAATAGATAATCGTTGGTGTTTTTGGTCATTTTGTATTGTTGTTCCACCAATTACCAGTAAATTCATTGAAGGATTAGTAGCATTTATATTTCTTGTTGGGTGAAAGCCCTATTTAGTTTGTTCCCTTGTTTTTACCAAAAAATGGACTCTCAATTTTCTCTCAATTCTCTTTCACACACCCGCACACCTTCGTTTCACACACTAAACCCCAAGTCCAAAATATTCTGGCCGGCAGCCATGGGAACGACGGCGATGAGGCGGCCGACGACGAGGGGGTTGACGATGATGGTTTCCGGCAAGAGACAGTCCGGCGTGGGCAAGTTTCCGGCCAAATACATGATAAAACCACAAATCCGCCATTGATGGAGGTTCGGATCGAGGAGATTAATGGCGATTCTGATACTCTCCTATGCTGGCATGGTGATAAGGATGGCAAGGGAATCATTTTCGACGGAAAAGCAGTTGATTTAGGCCCTGGTTCGTCACTTTCAGAACTAGGGTTTTGCGCCGCCCACGAAGATGAAACGACGCTCGTGGAAGCCGAAAAGGCGGCTGAGGAAGACGAAGCGACGGCTACTGTTATGGAGGCTGAGGCTATGGCAGACGATAGCCGTACGAATGGCGAGGGTGAAGGAGTAATACCCATCGAAAAGGATCCAATCTTGGATGTGGAAGACGAAGACCTAGTGCGACACCCTAATCTAGGGTTTGACGGCACAAATCTGAACGAAAACCATGGAGAACGGCTGAAATCCTCTTTCAATATGGCTGAATTCCTTCGTCTTGCACACAAGGTAATTGATAAAACCGACCATGAATCAACGGCAGCCCTTGAGAAACTTCGAATAAAATGGGAAATGCGATTTGGCAAGGTTGCGATGCTGCGTTGTTTTCCGCCGGAGAGGATGATGCCGAGGACAACAGAACCTGCTCGTGTGAGGCGTCAGGCCTACCGGAGTCTTCTGCCTGCGAGCACGATGGGGAAGACGACGGAAAACGATGGGGCCGATAGACTGACGATGGCGAAAACTTCGCAGCCGGCGAAGTTCGTTGCTGGGAACCTCCTTCGGCGATCTGAGACGGTGCAAACGTGTTTCCCGACTGAACCGCCAGCGAGAGACGTGGACAGTGAGGTGGCGATCGGATCTGGGGATGTGGACGATGACGTGGAGCCCAACTCAGCGGCTGACTTGGCACAAAGATTGGATGTAATTTTTGATGACATCAGCCTCGCTAGGGCTGATGTCAGCAATGATAGAGATGACATTAGGGTTTATTTCAGCAGTGATGCTGCTGCTGATGTCATCAGTGATGCTGCTGCTGATGTCATCAGTGATGCTGCTGCTGATGTCATCAATGATGTAGGAAAAAATCAACTTCTTGACAACATAATGGCAGAGAACGTGGAGTGTAACATGGCGAAGGAAAAATCATTTGTTGCTCCTGTACAAACGGGATTGTACGTAGGTAATATTCCGTTGAATGCATATCCCGAACCAATTATTGACGATAAAATTGCGCATGCATTTAACCACTCATCGCGGAAGACCCTCAAGTTCATTGCTCCAACACTACAAAATGGAGAGGTGATTGTGAGACCGACGTTAGACACTATCAGAAATGGGTCTAAGCCCTGAAAAACTACCGCGGTCGGATACTTTTTGGGGAAACGCCCGTACTTTCACCATTTGAAGGAATATGCGTTATCAGTTTGGTCGGGGTTACGAGAGGTAACTGGTACTACTAATGGTTTCTTTTTCTTCCAGTTTAAGTCAGTTGCAGATATGGAAGATATTATTGAAGGAGGGCCGTGGCTATTGTTTCTTTTTCTTCCAGTTTAAGTCAGTTGCAGATATGGAAGATATTATTGAAGGAGGGCCGTGGCTATTTTAGGGGCAGCCTATTGTTCTTCAAAAATGGGAGCCGGGAATGGTACTGAGGAAACTCAAACATACACAGGTTCCTGTCTGGGTCAAATTGCGCCACCTTCCGGTGGAGTTGTGGACGGAGGAGGGACTCAGCATAGTGGCAAGTGGAGTGGGTAAACCTTTATACCCGGATGCGATCACGAGAGCATGCACGAGACTGGATTTCGCTCGTGTATGCGTTATGCTGGATGTGAATTCGAAAATGCCAAAGCACATTATTATTATGACACCTGATGAGGAAAGAGGAGAAGTACCGTGCAAAGTTGATGTGGAGTATGAATGGCTACCCCCGAGATGCACCAGCTGTATGACATTGGGACACTCAGCCAAGGAGTGCACTGTCAACAAACCCAAAACTACTAAACCACCGGCTAATGTGTATGTACCCAAAGTGGGAGCACTGGGAGGCCCAATGGTGACTAAAAGAATAAGAGACCACCCAACACCTCACACTGTGGCGAAGCAGACAGAAGACCGTGGTTCCCGTCCAACTGCAGCGGGACCCAATCGGGAAGAGAGAGGTAAAGAGATTGTTACGTATAACTCTTTCGATGCGCTACAATTACTTGATAGTGTAGAAGGTTCATCAAGGGGTCCTAAGCGAAGCAACCCCGTACCTGGGGACCCATGTTAAACCTTGCCATATGGGACGTACGTGGCCTGAACAAGAGGGATCATCAGCTAGCGGTCAAGGATATCATTGCTGAGTTCAGGTTACACTTTATTGGTCTCCTAGAAACACGTGTTCGCATTAATAACTGTGCTAGTATACAATCATTTTTGATACCTCATTGGAAATGGTTTATGGATTATGACAATATTGGAAATCGGATATGAATTGCTTGGGACTATACTGATGTGGATATTATTGAGGTGGGAAACCAGTTTATACACTGCCGTGTCACTATTAGAGCATTACAAGAGTATGTTGATATTACTATTGTGTATGGTGCTACTGAGGTCTCTGATAGGCGAGAATTATGGGCCTCTCTAGAATCATTAGCTGCCCAATGCATTAATATTCCCTGGCTAGTTGGAGGAGACTTCAATGCAGTCAGGGATCTCAGTGAGGTATGTGGTACGTCGGGAGATATAAGAGTGGCGATGGAGGAATTTAATACGTGCCTACAGAATACTGCGCTTTTGCCACTACCGATGCAGGGTGAGTGGTACACATGGCATAATCGTAGTGCTGGCCCTCGCAACCTATGGAAGCAACTTGATCGTATGCTAACCAATGATACATGGACTTTGCGGTTTCCATCAGTATTCTACCAATGCCTCACTCCACGGACATCGGATCACTCGCCGATGGTGGTTAATGGGGATAATCAGCAGCGATTTGGAGGTATGTTCCGGTTTGACAACTTCCTTACTCTATCACCAGATTTTATTCCTAGCGTGCAGAGTATATGGCAGCAACAAATAGTGGGAGTGCCTATGTTCTCAGTCACCCGCAAACTCAAGACACTCAAATCTATTTTTCGAGAACAGAGGAGAAATAAAGGGGATCTTTCTCACAATATTGAGTTGGCAAGGGGGTTCCTGGAGCAGGCCCAAGTGCTAGTAAGCTCAAACAGACATGATGAGCTTATTCTTCTGTTGGAGCACTGCAGTCGGCTTGTGTATGCTAAGGCGGCCGAATTGGAGAGGATCATGCTGCAGTAGAGGGCAAAGATGGAATGGATGAAGGGTGGTGACCAGTGCTCCAGAGTGTTCTTTCGTAAAATTGCTCAGAGAAGGACTGCTAGACAGATCATGCAAATTAATGATGCCCAAGGAATTACAATTACGGAACCAAATGCAGTCATACATGAATTTATCTCCTATTATCAATCCTTACTAGGGGGAGACAAGCGTCAGAGGGTGATCGACCTTCGGTTTCTTCGACCTTGGGCGAGGCATATCATAACAACTGAGGAGGCAGACCACCTAATTGAACCGTTCAGTGCAGAGGATGTAAAAAAAGCTGTTTTTGACATCGGCGAGGATAGAGCACCTGGACCTGATGGGTATTCATCAGGATTCTATAAAAAAGCATGGCCGGTGGTGGGACAGGAGATAACGAAGGCAGTACTGGATTTCTTTTCTACGGGGAAGCTTCTTAAACAGATTAATAGCACAATATTGACGGTTATCCCCAAGGTACACTCTCCCACATCTATTGCAGATTTTCGCCCTATCTCCTACTGTAACGTACTTTATAAAATCATTGCTAAACTTATTGTCCAAAAATTGAGTGTGATATTGGACAAGATTATCAGCCCCTGCTAGGCAGCGTTTGTCCCTGGCCGGAGCATAGGGGATAATGTTATGTTAGCACAAGAACTCTTCACTGGTTACAATCAGGCCCGACTCCCACCGAGATGTGCTTTGAAAGTAGACATGGCGTATGACACTGTCGAATGGGATTTCCTACTATCGGTGCTTCAGCTTTTCGATTTCCCAGAGACTTTCAGTCGATGGGTTGAGGAGTGTATCAGTTCACCTTCTTTTTCGGTGGGGATGAACGGAAAGCCACATGGATATTTTGCGGGTGCCAGAGGGCTTCGACAGGGCGACCCCTTATCACCATATCTCTTCGTCCTGGTGATGGAGGTTCTACATATGGGAATACTACAGCTGATCGAGTAGGACATGAACTTCGCATTCCATTGAAAGTGTGACGATCTTAGAATCTTCCAACTGGGGTTTGCTGATGACTTACTCCTATTCTGCCAGGCCAATACTGCATCTGTTCGAGTCTTCAAATCCGGATTAGATAGATTTGCTGATTGGTCAGGGTCACGCCTCAATGTTGAAAAAAGCCACATCATCATATCCCGATCAGCCCAGAATATACAAGAGGAGCTACTTGCGGTATTGGGGTTTCAGGAAGGACACTTACCGATGAGGTATCTGGGTCTACCATTGATCTCTTCTCGATTATCTATCACCGACTGCCAACCATTACTGAGTAAGATCGATACACGAATCAATGGTTGGGAGGGATTGGCACTGTCATATGCCGGCAGGGTACAAATCATTAAGTCTGTTCTTGTGGCTATGGGTGTCTATTGGGCTTCAGCATTTATTTTGCCAAAAGCGGTCATTAAAAACATTGAGAAGCGATTGCGAGCCTTCTTATGGAGAGGTACGGGAAATAGTGGATACCCTAAAGTTGCATGGACGGAGATTTGCAAACCGAAGGAGGAGGGAGGCCTTGGCCTTAAGGATATGGGAACTCTTAATCGAGCATTGATGTGCAAAAAACTCTGTGAAGTCATCCGATGTGATAGGACTTCTATTTGGGTCGAGTGGCTGCGGCATGGCAGACTACGAGATGATTCGATATGGACTATCCCGGAGAATCGTGGACCATGGGGATGGAGAAAAATGTTGAGATTGAGATGCTGGTTACGCTCAGTGGTGGAATATCGCATTGGTGATGGAAGTGATTTTTTCTTATGGAAGGATCCCTGGCATCACCTTGGGCCCCTCCTTGACAGATTTCCGCGGGGACCCAACAGTCTGGGATTGCATGAATCTACCATGCTAAGCTCGGTTATCTGTGAGGGTCATTGGCTCTGGCCATTGATCACGGACATGGAATGCGTGGAGATTACACACGTGCTGTCTCGGATCCATGGGGGTACAGATCGTATTATATGGACAGGCTCGAGTGGGAAACCCACCACCCAGGAGTTCTATCGGGCTATGATACCAGCAGGACCGAAAGTAGGTTGGATTTCACTACTTTCGGGTTCTTTAAAGATCCCGCGACATTTGTTTATCCTTTGGCTAGCTACCCTGGAGAAGCTCGCAACGACGGATAAACCATGGCTTTCCCATCTTGGGTGCTGCGTGCTGTGCAATGAAGACATGGTGGAGTCACATAACCACCTGTTTTTCCACTGCAGATTTAGTAGAAGATGCCTCAGTAGTATTCGGTGCATTGTACGATTCCAGTGGCCTAATCGAGATTGGGTCAGTGATGTTGAATGGGGTGCAAGAAAATGGCGTGGGAAGCACATCATCAATATATCCTACCGATGCCTGCTTGGATTGTGTGTATACCATATTTGGAGGGAGAGAAATATGAGACGTTTTGAGCACGAGGAGAGACCCTCGAGTGTAGTGGCCAACTTAATAGTAGAAGATGTTCGGCAACGTATACTCAGTATTAAGCTTCCTAGCTCTATTAGCACATGTGCCTTGTATAGACTATGGCGTATCCCTTGGCCTGTCGAGGGAAGCGCCTAATGAGGGACACTGTTGTACTATACTTTCTTCTTAATGAAAATTACACTTACCTAAAAAAAATAAAAAATAGAAAGCCCTATTTAACTATTAGAAGCCAGTGGGGTTTAAACCCTTCAAATTATAGGCTAATAATACAGAATAAAAATTACAAAAAGTAAATGAATAATACAAGACAGATATGCAAGAATAACCGTATATAGGTTGAAAGATCCAAAACTGCTTTGAGGGATAGCAGATGGTCACGAAGACCGACAGCCACTACTCACGGTTGCTCAACCGACTGTTTAACCCTTTGGCTATACAGACCCTTTTTCTAAAACCACAAAGCTTTCCTCAACACTTAGGGTTCACTTAGAACTCTTTCAATCAGACAGAAAATAGGAGGGAGGATGAGAAGGTGTATTTCTTTCTTCGCCACAACCAGAAACTGACCACTTGATATATAGTGGTTTTGTGCAGAGAAAGGAGGAAGAAAGGCGGTGGTGTAAAGTCCCAAAGCCATGAGAAATAGAAGCAGTGTGAATGGGGGGGAGGGAGGCGTAAGTATAGAGAAGAGAGACGGAATGAAGGGGGTAGGGTTAGGTTTTAGGATTTTATACTTAGCAGTCGGGTCAAGGGGTGGATCGGGTCATGGGCCAAGAGAAGTGGGTTGGAGCTAGTCAAGAAGCCAAAGGATGGTCTTGGGGTTGAGCCGGCTTGGGCCTACCATTGGGTCATGAGCCATTTTTTCAACATACTCCACATTGGACCAGGACTCATAAGAGGGAGCCAGGCCCAAGGGGATGAATCTGGCAAGTTATCATTGCCCATTCGTCCTTCTAAGACCTACAAGACAGAAAAGAGAACTTGCACATATATATGGGTTAGTAGGAAACATGTTTTAACATAAGTTCAGAATTTTTAGGCGTGTGTTGAACTTTTCTGTAGGCAAGCATTTAGTTCCCATGTCTACAGGATTATGCTTAGATTTTATCTTTTCTAACTTAATAATCTCTTTTCCTACAATGTCCCTAATAGAATAATACCTAACATCTATGTGTTTGGTCCTATCATGAAAAACTGGATTTTTAGACAATTGGATGCTAGATTGACTGTCAGAGAAAATTGTTACTTTTTGTTTTAACATTCCAATTTCCTTGAGTAAACCTTCAAGCCATATTTGAAAGGATCTCGTGGTATAGCCCGGGAACGCGCTAGTGGAAGCGAAAAAGTAAAACACCCAATAACGAGAAATAAACGCGAGAATTAAACGAATTCAAGGGTGTACCCTTGGAGTTCCCGGGCGTTTGATGTACTATAAAATAAAACATAAATGGAGCTGATGAGAATATCACAAAAAAACGAAAACAAAAAGGGTGAAAACAATACCTTCATTTTCTATCATTCGGTTGAAATGTTCTTCACTTTAGACTCCAATGCAAGAACCCTCTAATTCATCCACATCACACCGGAGTCGGGGGATCTCAATGTCCTCTTTGCTAGAAGAGAGCAAGAGAAGAAAAACACACCAAATGTGTTAAGAGAGGGGGCGGTCGAGAGCCATTGGAAGAGAGGGGGGATTTTTTTTTGTGTTGTTTACTTGATTATAATATTTTTCAAATAATTATATTACACGTATATATACCTTGTTTAATAATTAAGAATATTTCTAAATATATTCTAGTATCTATAAGGTATATTTCTCTTTATTTTCTTAAACGGCTAGAATTGCACTTTCCAAAATTGCAATTTCTAGCAATCTATTTCCTTTCATGGAATTTTTCATTGGCTCAAAATAATGGACTTGGCCGATTTTATTGAAATAAAATACAAGGCCCAACCAATTTAATTAAAGTCCTCCTAATTAAGCTGATCATGTATTTAATTCAATAAAATACATAAACCCAATAAGTCCAACTTATTAAATAATAAGGGTAAGCTCAATACAATTCAATCCTATTAATTTATCCTTGGGTTCCTCCATCTAATGGATCTCTCTCGTTATAAGTAATCCAATTAGTTGTGGAATAAATTTGAAATTAATTCTTTGTTCCTTTCCGGTGATTTGTGTGTGACTCTTTAGATTCACCTTTCAGCTAGACTTAGACTAGTATCTAACACTATTATTAATAAAATATAATTTAATTAATAATTCACGATTAACCCTTAATCAAGAAAGTCCATTACCATGGGTGGCCGTCTAGCAACGGTCCATGACACTAGATATTAGGTGAATTACCGTGTGAACATTTAGGCTCTCGAGTCCATACGGGTACGATCCTTCTGTTTACCGTCTCCCAGTCTTAGTCTAGGGCATGTAATTAGGTGTCGATTCCCATCCTGGACTTGGCGTCTATGCTTGATACTTGAGATCGTGTTATGCCAAGTTTCTCGACATAGGAACCTCTTTTTTCTATTCAATCAACAATTGTAGCTATAGTTTTATGGAGCGTTAACGCGTCTTCAAGTGCATAGGAGATACCTCTGTTATATACTGACAAGGGATAGATCCTCTTCTTGGAACTCATCTTCCTCCCTACATACTCCCACTGCACTGGATAAGGCTTATGATGATCGTGTCTATGACACAATCACCTCTCGCACAGGCCCAAGATATAGTTATCGTATGCACGTGACTGTCGTGATCCCTCAAGTCTGAGGACTACTCCCGTACTATCGGTGCCGGGGACTCAAGTTATACCGGCCAAGTTTTTAAGGCTTCCATATGACGATTCCCTCGAGTCAGTTCAATCAATTAACCACCTTGTCAACTAACTCACTGAAATTGCATAGACGTCCAACGTCTGTTGCTGATGAAACGTGGCACTCATCTAATGAATGCAACACCCAGTGCAAGTCTCTGTAGGACTCTCGATGCCCAGTCTGGAGGTTCTCGACTTGAAACATTTCAGACCAACCCTTAGAAGTTGGTTCCATAGTTGCCATCCAATGCATAGCCGAACTACATGGGTTATTAAGTGGTCTGGGGCATCTGTTGTGACGTCAAAGCAGTGCTTGATGTAATTTGGTTAAGCACAACAAACACATGGGCAAAGATTTTCACTTACCAGATTCGTCGGGACAATATTGCTTAAATAGAGATTGCTTGAATAGTTCTCCAAATCTCCAATCTAATTGACTTTGGTCACCTATTCCAACAATCTCCCAATTGACCTTAGAGCCAATTACTCGTATTATAGATTAATTTGATTATGAGCAATCTGCGATACCGGTTAGGTCTTATGGGTCTACTTTCCTTTCTGTCGATGGCCTACGGTTCAACCGCACGATACATCTTCCTATCGTCACCTTGAGTAGGTGATAGTGTCTAAGATTTTTTCTTGGACCTGTGATGAGATCTCGTGCCTTTTACCTTGTGCTATAGCCTAGTTGTCATCCTCCAAGGTGACTACTGGCACAGCTATGCTAGGTAGCATACCCAATAATGGGGTGTTGCCTTTCAGTCCTAACTGTTTTCCAATATAACTTTTAAGGTTGCCATATATTCAATTTTTCATGATAAGGTTTCTTGTGGTATTCCACTTGGAACCTTTTCAATATTACCATATTATCATAAATCTCGAATGTACGTTCATTTTGAAATTAAATATTATTCATACGATGTTGTGAGCTATTATCGCTATAGCCTTCCGAATCAATTCTCTTTTAATGTGCCTCAAGAGCTCTTTTTTAATCCTTATCAGGTATTAAAGATAGCCCTTCAACAGCTGTTTGTTGCCTCGTCCGTGGACACTCGATATCCATTGTTATGCTCAAAAGCATAAGCAACATTGAGTTCAGTACACCGAACAACATTTCATGCTGCTTACATCAAAGACGTAGGGGATGTCAAACATCTAAGCTCCTCATCAGTCTACCATGACTAAATCTTGGATAGCTTATCCCTAGATAGGAATCCAATTCCTATAATGGAGAATTTTATGAACAATGTTTGTGTTTTAGACTTCCAAAATGTCTTTCTATCATTCCAAATGATCGAGACGTTTTAAACATCTAAAACACTTGTAACACAATTGAGCTTCTACTAACCTTTCACCTTATTTTTGAGCAAGTCATGTACCTCATGAACTTGTCAAAACAAGTATGTAGGGCGTTCAGACCTAGTTTGAACTCCATAGCGGATTTTATAACTCCAAGCCACTTATCCGGATCGATGTCCTACATCGCTTCTCCTTGTCCGATTTCAGAAACTCGTACCTTTCAGGTAATCGGAGTTTTTTTATCGTCCTTTAGAGAACATAGACATGGTTAGTTAGAGTTTTGACTATAAGTGATGTTTGCATTATTCTATAACGAACTTGTATAAATCAGACTCCAAGTTTGACTTTCCTCCCACTAGTCCTTTGATGTATGCAGGACCGTTCCTCATACTCAAGACTTTTGTAGGACACAGGTTTGCCAATCCATTTCAAATATGGTGTTTGGATTATGAATTTAAGAAAACACCATGTTTAACAACTTGACGGTTTTTCGAAAGTCCACATCCAGACTGGCCAACTAATTTAGTAAAGCACTGATCGAACCATGTCCAATCAAGATTCGATTTCTTCCGTACCAGAGACAGTTCAACATCGTCTCTTTCAGAGGAATTTCACTAAATGAGAATTCAATTGTCATTTTTGGACATTTCAAGAACTCCCACTAAATATGCACCACCTCGATCCCAGCGAGGGGTTTGTCTCCATAACCAGTTTGGTTCTCCACCTCAAGTTTAATTTCTTCGAACTTTCCAGAAGTCCTTATACTTTTGAACCCTCTACTAGTATTTGTGTAATTAGTAACTTATAGATATCTATTTTTGGATCCAATCTAATAGATCGGATTTTACAAGCATTCTTTGTCCCACAAAGTGCTTTCATGGATTTCTTCCTTCTCAGAAAGGATTCATAAGTTAGTAAACTCAAATCATCATTGCTAGATTCTTTTGAATCTACCAACCTAGTCATCCTAACTAGAGGGATATGGCCTAGCTCATGCATGCCATTCTTTGTAAGTTATGTTCTTGACCATCCGTTTTAGTCATTTGTTTTGAGCACGCATAATCCAATTATGTAGTACAACAATTCAATGACTCAGCAGACTCAAAAGAATCTTTTATCGATCAAGTTTTTTTTTTCGGTAATGGTAAATTTCATAAATAAAAAATATGGTACAGTACAACAATTAATTGGGTATTCCCTCGACAGGCCAAGGGATACGCCATAGTCTATATAGAGCACATGTACTAATCGAACTAGAAAGATTAAGACTCAATATCCTCTGCCTAACATCGTCAATAATAAGAGAAGCCAATACATTAGGCGGGTGCTCAATCTGCTGGAACCGTCTGGAATTTCTTTCTCTCCACAAATGGTAAACGAATGACCTAAGTAATGCTCGGTATGCTACATTAATGATATGCTTCCCTCTCCATTTCCTCACTGCCCATTCCACATCCATTGCCCATGTGCGATTGGGCCAAGCGAATTGAATGATTTCCCGTATGGCTATAAGGCATCTTCTGCTATATCGGCATCGGAAGAATAAATGATTATGTGTCTCGGTTGTTTCTTCATCACAAAGAATACACCCTCCAATGTGTGTGAGCCAAGGTTTGTCTGTTGTTGGTAGTTTTTCCTGAATAGCCATCCATAGGATAAAACAATGTCGTGGGATCTTTAGCGAACCCGAAAGTAGTGAAGTCCAACCTACTTTCGGTCCAGGCGGGCAGATAAGTGCCATTGGCCCTCATCAATAACCGTATTGAGTTTGGTAGATTCATCAAGCCCAAGTAAACTCGGTCCTCGTGGAAATCGATAAATCAGGGGGCCAAGGTGATGCCATGGATCCTTCCAAAGATAGAAAGTCCTCCCATCTCCAATGCGACACTCCACCATTGGTTGGATAAGGCTGCGTAGACGAAGCAGCTTTCTCCAACCCCACGATCCACCCTTCTCGTCAACAGTCCAAATGGAATTATTTTGTAGTCGTCCGCGCTGTAGCCACTCAACCCAGATAGACGTTTGGTCACATCTAATGATATCACACAACTTCTTAGTCATTAGTGCTCGGTTAAGTGCATCAATATCTTTTATTCCTTGGCCTCCTTCCCCAACTAGTTTGCATACATCCTTCCATGCAACTTTGGCATAACCCGTCATTGAGGTGCCTTTCCATAGGAACCTTCTAAAGCGTTTCTCAACTTCCTTAATGATCGCCTTCGGAAGTATGAATGCAGAAGCCCAATAAATGCTCAATGCTGAAAGTATAGATTTAATGATTTGTACCCGCCCAACATATGATAACGACATACCCTCCCATGTTTGTAGTCTAATTTGTCTAACAATTGACTAACTACTTGATCACGCTGGGTTACATAATTGTATATTATTTTAACATGAATACTAATAGCTAAATTTATTTAGTCTTATTGCTTTTGCAGTAATGGCCTAGCCATTCCTTAGCTTTAAGACTACTTGTCTTAGCATTCTATTCCTTTTTATTTTTGCAAACCATTTGCATAAATGCATTTTTAGAGCAAGTGTCAACGCTTGGGAATATGAACAGTAATCATGTTTGCTCAATATATGCCATAGTATGGGTGAAGATAGTTCATGATACTCCCTCTTCTAATGCTCTTTGGCAATTTTATGCAAACATCATAAGTAAATTTTAACTGTCGAACCATTATTTCATTTTCCTTTTACCTTTGCCCATCAAGGCGACAGGAGCGCTCAAGGTGCTTGTAAATTATATATAATATAAAAAAATATAATTGTATAATATAATACGCTTGTAGACAATTTCTTTAAAAATAATTACTTTAAAATTCAAAAAATACAAATAAGTGCCTTGGTCACGTGGTTCCAAATATTTACATATAAAATTAATTTTGACTTATTTAGCCATTGATGTGATTCTTGATCTTTTAACGTTTACAAATTCTTATGAATTTGGTCAAATTTCAAACCAAATTTGTAAAAATTTATAAACATTCAAATTCAAAATCATTAAACCATAAATAATGACAACAAATATAATTATATATATATATGTGTGTGTGTAACAAACCTATAGATAATTGATTTCTTACTACTTAACATATATACTGCATAAAATATTTGGTCTACTTAATAGTTTTTCTAGCAATATGTAATTTCTAAATCACTAAATTCTTAATTGATCTCTAAATTAAATAATCAATTAAAATTTTAAGTTGTAGCACTCCAATTCGTTCCATCAATTTTAAAATATTTTTTTCCCACAACACGACAAATAAAATAAAAAATTTAATTAATAAGTGAAAAATATAAGATAAATAAAATAATGGTGACTTTCTTATTACAAATAATTTTTAATATATAATAAATCATAAATAATTATTATTATGCAATATAATTTGCATATAAACCATTTCCGTTGGAATCCAATTATCATATAACAGTTAGAATTCATTTTAAAATATTTTTTTCCCACAACACGACAAATAAAATAAAAAATTTAATTAATAAGTGAAAAATATAAGATAAATAAAATAATGGTGACTTTCTTATTACAAATAATTTTTAATATATAATAAATCATAAATAATTATTATTATGCAATATAATTTGCATATAAACCATTTCCGTTGGAATCCAATTATCATATAACATCAAAGTTAGAATTCAACTACTTACTTGATTTTACATAAATTAACTAATTACAAAGTTAGCATACATAATTTAACAATATATTATTATAAGAGATATAATTGTCATCACAAAAAAGAAGAAATATAAAAAATGACAAATACTATCTCCATTATCCTATGCAAATAAATTAAAAACTAAAAATTAATTATAAAATTATTTAATGGCACTCATAAATGAAGAAATATAATAGCAAATTATTCACAAATTTAGGATTAACTTATAAAAAATTATATTTTCCTCCAAAAAGTTCTAAGTTACACACTGAAACTTTCATTGTTTAGGCTTAACCCTTTTTCGTTAGGAATTGATCCAAAAATATTGATAAAAAATTTTACTCTTATACAAATAAATATATAATGATATTAAAATCATCCTATATATATATATATATATGACATATCCCCAAAATAATTAATTAAAAATATTAATTAAATGACGTAATATCAGTTATAAGACCATCATTTTATATGCTAACTCCTAACCCTACATGAGAACTATAAATACAATAAATTCAATTATAATTACAAATATAATAACCATATGGACTATTTACTTATTTTGTGCATTAAATCAATTTTCTTCTTTTTTTATTGCCTAACAAAGAGAATAAACATCTATCTAATAATATGGAATAAAAATAATTCATAAATGATATGATAAATATAATTTTTAAAAGTAAGAACCAAAAACATGTAATTTGCCCTATAACATTGACACACAGAGAATAAAACAAAAAAAAAACCGTAAATATAATTTACCCTATATATAACAATTAATAATATAAAAATATTATTAGTAATATATAATAAATCACAAAATACTAATATAATTATAAATAATTTATGTACAATTAATTCAATTTTCTTATTCTAAGTACGCAATAAATATTTTTTTCTATAGTAAATTATATATAATATAAAAAAATATAATTGTATAATATAATACGCTTGTAGACAATTTCTTTAAAAATAATTACTTTAAAATTCATACAAATAAAATAAGTGCCTTGGTCACGTGGTTCCAAATATTTACATATAAAATTAATTTTGACTTATTTAGCCACTGATGTGATTCTTGATCTTTTAACGTTTACAAATTCTTATGAATTTGGTCAAATTTCAAACCAAATTTGTAAAAATTTATAAACATTCAAATTCAAAATCATTAAACCATAAATAATGACAACAAATATAATTATATATATATGTGTGTAACAAACCTATAGATAATTGATGTCTTACTACTTGACATATATACTACATAAAATATTTGGTCTACTTAATAGTTTTTCTAGCAATATGTAATTTCTAAATCATTAAATTCTTAATTGATCTCTAAATTAAATAATCAATTAAAATTTTAAGTTGTAACACTCCAATTCGTTCCATCAATTTTAAAATATTTTTTTCCCACAACACGACAAATAAAATAAAAAATTTAATTAATAAGTGAAAAACATAAGATAAATAAAATAATGGTGATTTTCTCATTATAAATAATTTTTAATATATAATAAATCATAAATAATTATTATTATGCAATATAATTTGCATATAAACCATTTCCGTTGGAATCCAATTATCATATAACATCAAAGTTAGAATTCAACTACTTACTTGATTTTACATAAATTAACTAATTACAATGTTAGAATACATAATTTAACAATATATTATTATAAGAGATATAATTGTCATCACAAAAAAGAAGAAATATAAAAAAGGACAAATACTATCTCCATTATCCTATGCAAATAAATTAAAAACCAAAAATTAATTATAAAATTATTTAATGGCACTCATAAATGAAGAAATATAATAGCAAATTATTCACAAATTTATAATATACGTAATAACTTAATATTCTTTTTATTTATAGTTATATATATTATTATATTATACTATAATAAAAGTATAAACACCACTTATGTATTATTTCAATTATATACCCGTTTAAATAATAAATGAGAGTGTATGGGGATAGATCTATTCTCACCTTTCTGGCTGAAAGGTTTTGGTCAACAACTGTATTCATCAACCTCCAATTCTTATGCTGTCAAAGAGTTGTATACACGAGGAGGAAGTTACTTCAACGTGGGTCCAAGCACTCAAGTAAGAACACAATCTCTACCATAGGAGTAGATTAATTTTACAAGAGTTCTGCAATATGTTACTTGACTATACATGCTGTGAACAAAAAAGTTGAAAATGGAGAACAAGAGAGTTTCAGCAGCAAAGAAGCAAATATGCAAGGTTGTAGAACACAAAGGCTATTATTACTACAAAAATTAAATCAGAGTAGCAAAAACAATGAAGAAATACGCTCCAATTAGTGAAAAATCCAAAAAAATGAGAACCCAGCAACACAACATTGGGTGACAAATGATAAAAAAAATATGATAGCATATATAGTCACCTGCACCACGGAACACCAATACTAAAGCACTTCCGGGAACATCACCATGGTCTTCTCACCAAGTGTAGCAAATGTAACTGAAAGAAAATTATGTGATGAACTTCATTAGAAGAGTTTAAAAGAAAGATGGAAGACAAAAAAGAAAGAAATAGAAAGAAATATAAAGTGCAATGAACAATGTCATCAACTAATCCTGAAAATACGAGCATCTCAGTTCTCGCACTTTCAAACTGACTCAAAACTGAAAAGGTTCGCATTATGTTAGCAACAATAGTAGCGGACGGTTCAGTGGCAGGAGTTGTTGGTTGGTCCACACACATGCAACGGGAAAGGAGAGTTGCAAGAAGAGGTATTCCACCAGCTCTCACAAGCTCTACACCATTCAATGATGAAGACTCGCACCTGAAAGTTAAATATGTGGAAATAGCATAAGCAAAAGTACATTTAAAGTTAAATATGTGGAAATAGCATAAGCAAAAGTACATTTACAAAGTACTTATCTAAAGAAGAATGATATGAAAAAATTAAAGGCAGATGATGAATTTACGTCAACCAAACGAGCTCCGAGGATGCAACTAGAAGATGTGCTCGATCAGAGGAAAGAAAATTGTTATCATCCTTGTCCACTGTAATGGCACTTAAGAGCATAGGATATTGAATGGCACCAATACATTCCCATATCGCCTATATAGAATACATTGGCCCTTAAAGAGAAGCAACAACCTCCAAGTCTGGGGACCTTGCAATCCTTGCATGGTTACCTAAGGGAGAGGAATCAGAAAGCAGTAGATCACTAAAAAGAAAATATGATACATGGAACTCAAATATGAAGAAATACAACCAATTAAAGAGGATTGCATTCCGGCCAAAGACATGCCTCATAAAAACCCTCATATGTAGGGTTCAACTTAGGAATTTTGTCCAACTTTGCTGATCATATTCCAAGAAGTTTACTGATTGCAGAATGAAATATTAGATGGACGCAACAAAACCAAAGGGAAACATATGTAATTAGTCCAAACCTCATAGGAAAGCCCTATGATTTACATTTTCACTCTTCCGCAAAAGCCACTTAAATTTAAATATTTAAATTTATTTCTTGGTCCACACCTTAAATTGAGGTAGTATCATATCTAAGAATTAAATATATATATCTTGGTCCACACCTTAAATTGAGGTAGTATCATATCTAAGAATTAAATATATATATATATATAGCCCCGTGTCCTTCCTACTTCCAAGATATATTTAAAACCAATACTGATATCCATATATATGTGTAAAAAAGCATTTGGCTCATCTTGACAGCATAAATACCTTTTGAGCACTTTCTACCAGTCAAATAATTTGACAGCTTAATTGTGAAAACGGCGTCTAAACAAGTCGACTAATTCATTTGAAATAAGATCTGGCAGCTCATAAGATTCTATATGTTCTTTTTTTTTTCTCAAGCTTAATCATATAGTCTCCGTTTTTTATGAGTAACAACAGATCCTCACACAGGATCAAGGAATTTGGCATACCTGCAAGCACTCATAAGCTTTCTCACTGCCAGAAACTTCTCCCTCCCTTCAGGATTTTTGTCTGGATGATACTTCATTGCAAGTTTCCTATACTGTCTCTTGAGCTTTTCCTCATCAATATACTCAATCTGCTTTGATATATTAGGTATCTCCTCAACTGACTCAAAACTTGGTTTCTTAGGGGCGTCGTCTCTGGATACTTCATCAATGGAAATCTCTAGTATCTTGCAAGCTTCTTCTTCAGAAAGGTCCATTGGCCTTCGAGTTAACTCTTCTCTCCACATTACTAGCAATGATTGCAAAAACTCAACATGTTCAACAATAGGCCAATTAGGAAATCTAATTTCATCACATAAGTTTCGAAGATAATAACGATGACACCACATTTCATCTTTCAGCTCTGGATATGTCACTGGTGGCATTGGAGCATAGTCATATAAGGAATGACAATGCTGTGCCAATTTCTGAGGGAAATCACCAAGATGCTGAAGAACCTAATAAAATAAAACTGTGAGTTAAATGCAGCACTTATTTGCATTGAGGATGACTCAAGTACCACCATGTTTTAGAATGTAAATACTTGAGGATGACTCAAGTACCACCATGTTTTAGAATGTAAATACTAAATGCTTGGGGTGAAAGACAAGTAGCAAACTCCAGTTGCCGATTCAGGGCTACCTTGTGTGTCCAAATAATCTCAGGAGTGTTAGAATCAGAAACCATTGCTGCGGCAAAAGCAACTGGGCCGCTACGTTCCAGTACGTAAAGCAATGACTCAGGTAAGAGGCCGCCCAAAACACTTCGTTTCACCAAAGGTAGAGAAGAGGAAACTGCAGCTTCCTCACCACCATGAAAAGCTTGATAAACACGAGTCACTGCGAAGAGTTGGGCAATTGAAATAAGATTAGATCAAGGGTAAGCCAGAGCAAAATAAAATGCGCCTGTACTGTATAATCGGATCATTGCTTTTGGGTTCCTAGTAACTAAATGTTAACAAAAGATGCTTGGGGTGAAAGACAAGTAGCAAACTCCAGTTGCAGATTCAGGGCTACCTGACGGATCAGATTCTCTGCTTGCATCTTGTGTGTCCAAATAATCTCAAGAGTGTGAGAAGCAGAAACATTGCTGCGGCAAAAGCAACTGGGCCGCTACGTTCCAGTACATAAAGCAATGACTCAGGTAAGAGGCCGCCCAAAACACTTCGTTTCGCCAAAGGTAGAGAAGAGGAAACTGCAGCTTCCTCACCACCATGAAAAGTTTGATAAACATGTTCTGGATGATACAGGTATAGACAAAAGGACACCAATTCAAGGCCTAAACCCAATGAACTCCAATTCTCAAATTGATCAGCCTACTTAATTATTTCAAAGTTTCAAATCTAGATCCATTAACAAGTTGCATATTTCAGAGACCAAATACAATAGAATGGTTTTGGGGGTAGCTGATCATAAACCAATCTTGAGTAGCATAATCATTCATGATACATGTACTCACAGAGCTTCACAACTCAGTAAATTACCAAATGAAACAATACTTGAGCAGGAGCTCATCACTTTCAATCTTACCCAAACTGACTAAAAAAAAAAGGAACATCACCAATAACGTCTATTGGAAGATTCGTTACAACAAAATATGACATCTTTCTCTGAATATTAAATTACTAAAAGATCCATTAAATTCTAAAAACCATCATATGTGTCGATTGTGTTCCACGGTTGGAAGTCATCTTTGTTGAAAGACTGACTGCTTATAATTTTTTAAAAAAGAAAGGTTAAAAGTAACAAGATTTGATGCAGCTAAATCTGATGGAAAGCAAAACCATGATTAAGTCAGTATCACATTATGATCTAGTTTAGCAGGGGATCGGTCAGCTGACCAAGCTGCCAGCCGTTGACCAATTCATGCAAAAAACACGAACTCAAGGGTTTTAGCTACTAGTTGTTCAAAAAATTTCAGGAAAAACTCACTCAAGAATAATAGGTCAGATAAAATGCAACACAGATTAAGGAGTCATGACTTACATCAGAGGCACTCAGTATGACACGTACTTTGGTACAATAGGCCCCTTCTGTTGCAAATGCATGCAAAACCTACGCGAACACAACAGGGATTATGTGACCACAAAGAGATTATGAACACAAATATATTTCTGGAGAAATTAAAAAAAATAGAACTCAGACCACCTTGAGCAACTTATCATATGAATTCAGAACATATTTCTTTTGCTAATTATGCACCACTTCTGTCCCACAAGGTTGGTCTGGCATTTTATGTTAGTTCATTGCAAATGTTCTATACTTGGATATAAAGCCATTTATCATTTAATCTAAAGGCACCATCTGAATTTTCCAAACCACCATGCAGAAAAGGCAGTATGTGTTCACACAAATCATGATATGGTACAGACCTTAGTTGCAAGAACCCGGCCAATTGCTGCTTCTGACTCATTCCAGTTCATCTGTGAACAAAGCCCATTTCTTCCCCCAGCTCGCCAATCAAGAAGGCCAAGAAGAACTTCCACAAGACCGACCCTACAATAATTATATGCCATGTTACTATTGCATGACGCAGAGAACATGCAACAGTAGTTTTATCAGGATGCATATCCCAATAATGTTCTAAAATCAGACTCAATCACCCACCAATATCTTAGCCCAGGTGACAGATAATTGCACGTTGTGGGCCGAAAATTACTTTGTATCTAATAAATACTAATTGCATGATGTTGCATTACTTATGCACCCATCTTAGAAAATTTATCATGAAAACACAGATGAATTTATGCGCATTGTTGTTTCATTAACCACGTCTGCACATTTGACATGCATAAAAATTCTACAACTTAGGGTCTAAAGAGATATTGATGCTCACTTGAGACCCTGTGCAACAAGTGCATCTCTTGCTCGATTCCCTGCAACTACAACACGCTTTAAGGTTTCAAGAGCTAGGATGCTTCCACCTTGCCAACCAATCGCTTTCATAAGAAGTGGAACTACCTGAAGAAAAAGCTCATCAGAACAATACCAAACTTAGCAACAGATGTTTAATCAGATAAACACATCTTTTTTATGATATTTTCTTGGAGGGGAAAAAGGGGGGCTGCTTAAAACCACAGCATACCTGGGATGTCCCAACACTGCCATCGCTTCTGTACAGGTGGTGCTACCTGCAAACTGATGTAGAACACGTAAACAACTAAGGCGAACTCACTCCTGAGGAGTTTGTGAATTTTGTTGCGACGAACCATCCTCAGATACATAGGTTTCTGAATTTTGTGAATTTCTCTGCTTGCTCCATAGGCTACTGCAGACACAAGTTTGGGCACATAACCAAGATATCCAACATGTTCTGCAAGAGCGGGGTACACCAGGGTAGCAGAAAGAAGTAGAGGAAGTTCAGTGTCAACAGCTTGGCCATCATATTATGAGGCGGCAATGGATGTAAGGTACTGATCCAGCACCCCTTCAAGAAATCTATTGGGATTTCTAAGTGGAAATTTGGGATCTTTCAGGAATAACCTAACATAGATCCCTCCAACCTAGACAGCAATACATGATGTAAGTCATTAAACAGAATTAGCGTTCTTTAGAACATCCATGTAATCAATCAAAAATAAAAGAGTACATCTGCAGCACACAACAGTTATACCTGAGGTTCATTTCTCATCTCCTGTTGGCCAGAAGCCTGCACAGGTACATCCCAATCAACAACCCGTCCTTTCACCTGTTCACGGTACAGATCCGAAGCCATAGTTGCTATTTGTGCAGACAATGATGCAGCCATTGCTGGTGTCCAGACAAGTTCAGGAGTTTCTGTTATTTGTTCAAGAGCAGTCACAACTGCTTCACCAGGACCATCCCTGATTACCGAGACAAGGCCATCAGGCAGAAATCTTGCCAGAGTTATCGCCATTCTAGGCCCATGCATAGTCTGGCCAACAAGCTTCCCTAACAGCGAAGCTGCTGCGGCTCTTTGCTGCAACGGAATCTCTTCTACACAAATTTCCATTTTAGAGAGCAAGATAGAATTCTTAAGAAACCGCTATCTATGAGATCAGCATACCCTGTATTGGCAAGAGAACTTCAAGAATGAAAACCACCCGTCCATGCTTTGCAGCTGCCCAAGCTAGCTCCGGCGTGCTTGCCTAGGCATAGAGAACATGCAAAGCTCCTTCACGACAGCTGGGAAATGAGTGAAGCAACTGTAATAAAATAAGCAAACCAGAGCTATCTGCGACCATTGCTTCCACACAAGGTGCATATGTTGTCAACCGTGACAAAACAAGTAGACATAGCTGAGGAATGTTGCTTGATGAAGAAACAGGAAGAAAAAAGCATTCAAAAAGGGGCAATAGCTTCTCCTTTGTGGAGACCACTGAAGCTAAATTCGGATTCTTTGTCAAGGGTGACTAAAAAAGTGTCAGACGAAAAACCACCAGACTTCTACCTGAAGGGATAGCAGACCATATTGAAGATTTTTAACTAATTCCAAATCCTCCCTCTCCAAGCTTTTCCCATCAAGTGATGCTGAAGAATCATCAGAAATGCTGCTCGGCAGATCCATCAGTGGTTACATCACTATTAACATGAGTATCCATGCTTGCAGCGGGTGCATTATGGACTAGATGTGATATAAAATCAACAAGGGGAAGACAGAAGTCCTCAGGCTCACTAATTTCAAAATCTGGTTGATCATTATAGACTCTCAAGTACACGTTGCCAATATAGAGCTCCTTAGATAATGCTTCATAAACAAAGGAATGCGAATCTTTAAGGTCATATGAACCATGATAACTGAGGCTTGCACGCTGCTCTTCCACAAATTTCAAAAGTTCTGCCTCGAGTGGAGGAATTCCAGATTATCTGTAAATGAAAGATCAAGTGAAACTATGTCATGATATCTGAGAGTCCCACAAAGTCATCAACTATGGCATAGCTCATCTACAAATGGCCATCACTTGGAACTACAGTATATGTGTTTAAAACATTTTCAATCTAGATAGTTATGGAAAGTAACACCCACACCCCAATTATTATCAGAAAGACAACCTATATATAGATTAGAATTATAACTTGCACATAACAGATATCCTTTTCTTAATCATTATGCAAAAAATAAAACCTTCAGGCTCGTGAAAAGAACTTCTGGTGCAAAATCTTCTTTTTTTGTTTTTTTGTTTTTTTTTATGGGGTGGGGAGGAGGAAAATGTGCAAATAGGTTTGCATATCAAACATAAGAAATGCATGGAAACTTCACAACTAGTCATAGATAGGAAGGGCATAGATTTTAAGGCCCAACACCAAATTTCTTTGATCTGACAAGATAGATATACGGACGAAGATACTCTATTAGATGCAAACAAATAACCTCTTCCCTCAAAGAACCAATAGTTGACTTGCAAGAGATTCTTTGAATTAAATACTATGTCCAGTGCAAAAGACAGTTCAAAGGAAAATTAAGTTCTCTAGATTTAAATGCAGAACGTCTAGAAAACATCCATGCCACCACCACACCCGGATTTGCTAGTAGAAAAGTAAACCGGGAAAAGAAAAAAAAAATTAAACTTGAATCAGTTATAGAATCTTCATGACAACTACATACCAAGTAGTTAAAGCCAAGAAGATCTAAGGACGTAAATTTGAAACCTTTTAATAACACAAACATGTAGAACATATTGCTTTCCTCTCTTTTTTCCCTCAGTTATCTACATCTAATAGAACCAACAAAGTACTTACAAAAGAAGAAAGAAGCAAGTATTGCCTACATAACAGAAAAGGTATGTTAAGAAGCCTGCCCTGTTATACTGCTCTGAGTTTCACAACATTCAAAGAAAATATGCAGATACTGATGCAAGAAGATGAGGCAATGCTCAAGTAGCACCTAATATGTTTTTTCTTTGTCAAAATGCAAAATCTGCAGCCTTTACCTCAGGGGACTCCAAGTTTGAGTTTAATGTGAATAGGAGGTCTTTTGCTAATTTATTTTTCAGCATGCTTGCAAGTTTAGGGGTTAGTAAAGCTCTAAGGGCATCAGCTGCAGCCTGATTGTAGGGTGTCGGGATCTCCTCGTCAACCAAACCACTAAAGCCTTGACAAGGCATGAGATGCTTTTACAGCATGTAAGTTTTTTGCTATTTGAACGCTAGTTCCACATCATGTGCATCTGTCTTATCTGATTCCTCTGCCGTCGAATCATATTGGAGCAACAATGGTATAAGGTACCTGAACAAACAAAAAGTGACCCTATAAAACCACAAGCTTCTGAAATGGACCTGGATTCAAACAAAATAATCCACCTGAGAAAGACCATAACATCACGATAAAGCAGTTTGCAACAGTGGAGTGGTTTTAAGATATAACAGGCACATACCAGCTGATGCAGAGGCCTTCAAGTTCACAATGTTCATAAACCATAAACTTCCACAGTGCCGTAGAATAAGAAATTTTGTCTTTCAAAGAATAGTCACCATAAAGTACCTTCAACAAAATAGTTCCAAGATTTTTTTCAATTTTAAAATAAAAGTTGGACTCTCTTGGCAAGCAAATTGACTCGACAAAAGGTACCAAACAAATAAACATTAACTCTATGAACCCTCAAGTTTGTAAATGGACCTCGATTCAAGTAACATACCACAAGAGAAAACTAAAACATCAAGGTACGGCAGTTTTTTGAGAAACATCAGAGTGGTTTTTGTAAGATGTAACAGTCATGTGCCAGCTGATGCAGTGGCTTCAAAATTCATATTGTTCATAAAGCTTAAGCTTTCACACTTCACGTAGAAAAAGTACATTCTGCCATTCAAAGAATAGTCACCACAAAGCATCTTCAACACTAGAGTTCCAACATTTTGTTCAATTTAAAAAAATAAAAATATGACCACCTTCACAAGCAAATAAGTTTTCTATACAAGCTCAGACAGACACAGAATATGCCAGCAACAAAGTCATCCACATGAGCACAAAGAGCATTATAAATAGACCAATATGGGTAATTTCATTATGTATTGCACAAAGAGCACTAGGTATTGCAGCTTCTCTTGCAACACTCGACGATTCAGTATTAGCAATATCAGCAGCATCTCCACAATAATATCCTAAAACAATAAGATCGAATAAATAGAATAAGCACTTTAATTTCAGATATTGATATTAAATAACTTCTCTAGATAGATCAACATAAATATCGATAGGAATTAAGCCAGTACAAGTGACTTACCAGGACTGAACCCCGCGTGATAAGCTCTTGGGCTGAGCTTTTTGCACCAGTAGTCAAGAAAAACATTGATTTAAGAATGCAACCAAAGATTAAATCACTAAAGATGCAGAGCAACAAAAAGTAACACAGACCTAATATTACCAAATGATGGTATCTAATTGTATCTGTTGATTTTCAATGGATAAGATGCACTACTGCTATATACTGAACTTGCACCCTCACCCTGCTGGGATGGCAATCTAAAGGGAATAATTCATAAGATTGAAGAAAACTATAATAAAATAGAATTTAAATATTGTTACAATAAATAGAAGGCCAGAATCTATCTCCTCCTCCTCCCAACCAAAAACAGTAGTTTCATAAGAAAAAGGCATGCCTAAAGTAGAGGATTTTACACACAAAAATTTTCAGCACCAAGATGTGACAAGTTTTTAATAAATCAATAAAGAAAAGAAAGGACTGCCGCAATGTCTTTAAAGTTACTGCCTCCAACATAATGAAATACTATGTGCATGTAATCTCAAAACACAAACGCCGCAATACATTATGCAAATGCTAACTTATCATAACGAGGGTAAGAGGCCAATCACATCAAAACACTTCGTTTTGCCAAGTATAGAGAAGGACAATCAAGCTTCCACAAAATCTATGGATTTCTAAATGTTATCCTCGACGCTGAAACAGTACCCTTTATCTCCTTACATCTACCTAGTCGGGACGGATTTCGCTTTTCTTTCTTTTCTTTGGCCACTAATGCATTTTTTTTCTTTTTTCTTCCCCTTTTGCTTTTGTCACGGCTTTTATTTGCTTTTTTTCCTTTGGTTTTGCCCGTGACTTGTGTTCTTTAGGCCGTTTTCCGGTCTTTTGACGCGAATGACAACACTTGTGGTGAAGGCACCCGGTTACTCAACCAAAAAACGTCGCATTCTGGCCTTTTGACGCGAATGACAACACTTGTGGTGAAGGCACCCGGTTACTCAACCAAAACACGTTTTACCTAAAGTGCTTTGCATACTCATAGCTCCGGCCACCGTTTTACGTGAATAACAACATTTGTGATGAAGTTACCCAGTTACTAAGTGACCTAAACCATCGGAGTAGATATAATTTCCTTTTTCTTACTTTTCTTTCTTTCTTTTTCTTTTTTTTTTCCCGGAAGGGGAAGGGCCTTTGAATTTTTCAAAATATATGCACGTCCCATGTTAGGGATATAAGGATCAATCGGGTAGAGTTTCAGCAAACAAATATGATCTCACAAGAATCCTAAGATTTAGTAGAAGCAAAGAAATTCCAACTCTCTTTCAAAGCAATTCAAAATGCATGAAATTATGCCTCAACAACTCCACAGTTAATCAAAGCAACAATCACATAACGCTAGTGCACATTCATGTCTCAATCTTATGACTTCCTAAATCACATTTATTTGTCAAATTACTAAAAAATAATATAAAGGAAAGTAGTTTATTAGTGACTGGCAAATGAAAACAAAACAATCGTAGTTTGATAGGATAATAAAAGATAAATGAAAACTTAAAAAGAAGATACCCTCTGGTTCCTACGTGTTAATTAACACTACATATGTCATGGAATTCTTTACTTTTGAAATGGTTTTATCTTTACTGTTGCCTAAAATGAAGTGAACCAAATGATCAGCAGATTGATGAATAATCTATCCTTCAAATATCAAAATTCATAAAAGGCAAAATGGCAAGCACCAATCAGCATTAACAGAACGTTCAACCAAAACTAGGAAGCAATGAGATAGAAAGAACAATCTGAAGATGAAAACGAAGAATCACTTCTTGCAATAAGTTAATGATACAAACATACTATCCACAATTGTCCAAACAGAGAGTTCGGCTAAAAAGGCAGTCCATAATTAATCACCCAAATCCAAGAAAAAGAATTAAATAAGATGCTAAAAATACACCCAAATCCAAGAAAAAGAAGAATAAATAAAATTGAACAGAGAAAGAAGCCGTACTCGTCGCCGTCCTCGTTGCCGACTTACCGTCCTTGTTGCCGTGAGTTTGGGGCTAGGGTTCTAAGAGATGGGTTTGGGGAAGAAATGAGAGGAGAAAGATGGAAGCCGTACTCGTCGCCGTCCATGTTGCCGACCTACCGTTCTTTTTGCCGTGAGTTTGGATTTAGGGTTCTAAGAGATGGGTTTGGGGAAGAATTGGAGAGGAGAAAGAATGGAGAAGAACCAGACAGAGAGAAAGAACAAGGAAGCAGTAACGAGAACAAGAGAGAGATAGAGATGGGTTTTTGATTATTCACTTTCTGTAATCTTCTTCTTATTATTATTATTAATACTAATATTGTTATTATTATTATTTATTATTATTATTATTATTATTATTATTATTATTATTATTATTATTATTACTACTACTATATTACTACTACTACTATTATTACTACTACTACTACTACTACCACTACTACTATTATTATTATTATTATTAAATGACTAAATTATATATATTATATACTATATAACATATAAAATATTATATATATAGATTGGAGAGAAGCGCAAAATTATCAAAAAGATATACTTTCCAAACCTATAATTGCAGTTAACATCCGTGTACCACTAACTCTGGCCTCAGTGAGTTTTTTTAAATTTTTTTCATATAATAGAAGGTGTAATTGATACTTTATTTTTTACAGAGAACTTTTTGAATATTTTCAATATCACTGTGGGGCCTTGTATAGTTTTTCCATTTTCTTTTTGCTCCATTTTTTGCGGGCTTTTTTTTTTCCCTCAATTTATAGAGGGTGGTTGTTTGTTTTTTTGTCTCTATTTTTTCCTCCAAAAAAGGCGAAATAGTAAATTCTAGTTGCACCAATAGAATCTCGAGTCTTCTGTTAAAATTCAACAGAAAATGGGGTTTGGGGATTAAACTGAAATTTTTTTTATAAGAAATGGGATTAAAACGAAAATTGCGTAAATCACGGAATTAAAAAAATTCCTTTTTTATGAGACGAAAAAGATAATTTAGCGAAGGACCTAGAGCGAAAATGACAATTTTTCATAGTTTTGGATTATTCGGTCCTCCTAACAACTACTATTACTATCTAATAGAGATTTTAAAAAATCTGTACTCGCATCACGTCATTAGAACCACTAGACGAGTAATATTGGATAATATTGTTATTCACAATTTGATTCAGTACTGACATGAAGAAACAAACTCCAATTCAACCTTCATCAATGATCGATCATTGATAATTTAGGTTTTCAGACTGACTTCAATTTTGGTACAGAGAGATATTTGCATTACTATTTATACGTTAACTCGACATGCTTGACCCATCCCACACTATTATGTCCAATTGATTTTACACTATTTTTCAGTCCCAACAATAAAAGGCAGGCTACGAGGCCTAATTTAATTAGTGAAATTAAGTCTTATAATATTTTGATCGTGAATTCAAGTTTTATTAATATATGAATATTGATCTACTGTAATAATACATATATTTGATATTGGTACATAGTTGTAAAGACCCGAGTACAGAAGAAACGAGGTGATTGAAAATTCCAAATAATTAAAGAGTATACCGACACTACAAAAAAAAATAACTTTTTGCTACACTATAAATGACACGACTTAAAATTCATTGCAAACCGATAATTATAACCACGATTAAACAAAACTTATGCGAAAAATTAAATTTTTACTTTATATTTTATTATCATTTTCAGTTATAGTCAAAATATTTGCCATGATTTTAATTATTACTAATATTTTGACCTCACTTGTATTAATAATGGCTAATAACCGTTGCAAAGCTATTATTAATATGTATTCACCATTTTTGTTTTTTTTATTATAATAATTAATTATAGTAAAAAATTATAATTCTTATTTCTGACTCATTTTTGTTGAGTATGATCAAAATAAATCCCCCCCATCATACTACCATACAACAATGTTTTTAATTGATTTTACAATTAATAGTAAAGTAATTATAATATAAAATAAAAAAAAATACAAGTAATTCCTATTATATTGAAAATTAGTAAATGCAATATTTGTAGGATTATATCTTACACATAATCGAAAGAATAATTAGAAACAATCAAAAAATTTTAAATTTAATTATAAATAAATTATATGTCATAATTGAAATACAATAAAATTTGAATTAATTAAATTGGAATTCATTATAATATTTGGGAGCAAATTATATTAATTAAAAAATTAAATAGAATATAATGATAATTATCAAAAAGATGATATAAAATAAAAAAATAGGGGTGAGCAGCATCATGCCACCCACCGCCTCACTTATATATAGGTACATTGTTTTGCAATTTGCCTCACACACATCCAGATTCCGAAGATGAAATAGGTACGAAAAGTTTTATTTATATTATTTAATTTTATTTATATATTAATTGTTGTTGATATTGTTAAATGTACTATTTAATTGAAAATTTTTATGAGTTTGGCTATTTAAATTAGAGTTAATTAAATATCACATTTTTTTTCGGTAAATTAAGTATCACATTTGATATGATATAGTTGGTTAATAAAATTAGATTAATTAGATTTGAATATTACTATAATTAATTTACGCAATTCCATCGGAATTATTAACCAAATATGTAATTCTATATATTAAGGTTTAATTAAATTATATAGTAGTAAGGAATCAATAAAAAATTCATAAAAATATTTCGTCTCGGGATGCATGCTGCCTGACAAGGGCTAATTAACTTGTCCAAAATTACGCTCAGCCCTCGGACAAGTAATTTAGCAATAATTTTATATGAAACATTACAGGATGAGATAGGTCTAAAATCACTTACAGACATAGGAGTATGAACCTTTGGAATCAGAGCCAAAAGTGTAGAGTTGACTTGCTTAAGTAATCTCCCCGTAGAGAAGAAATCCAGTACCGCCCTTGTCACCTCTGCTCCCACTACTGGCCAAGCAGCCTTATAGAATCCTAATGAGTAGCCATCAGGGCCCGAAGCCTTATCCTCTGCAATGTCGAACACGACTAACTTCACTTCCTCCGGTGAGAATGGTGACAGTAGGTGGCTAGCCTCCTCAATTGAAATTATATGCCTCGCCCATGGTCTGAGGTAGTAAATGTCCACTAATGTTCGACGTCTGTTACCTCCAAGGAGGTTCTGATAATAAGATACAAACTCATGCACAATAATGTTCGACGTCTGTTACCTCCAAGGAGGTTCTGATAATAAGATACAAACTCATGCACAACTTCCCCTGAATCCGTGTGAGTTGTACCATGCTCATCATTAATCTGCAAGATTCTCCTCGCCGCCCTCCTATGAGCAATCTTGCGAAAGAAAACCCTAGAGCATTGATCACCATCCTTCATCCACTGCATCTTGGCTCTCTGTTGTAGCATAATTTGCTCAGTCTTGGCCGCCTTTGCATACACCATCCGGCAATAATTTTTTAGGTAAAGGAAGAGCTCATTCTGTCTGTCCGAGCTCACCAATGTTTGCGCCTTATCGAGAAAATCTTTTGCCAATTGGACATTACGAGTCAAGTCCCCCTTGTTTCTCCTTTGCTGTCTGAAGACCTGTTTTAGGGCCTTGAGTTTATGTGTCACCGCATACGCACACCAATCACCTCATGCTGCCAAATATTCTGAACACTAGGGATAAAATCCGACGAGTTGGCAAGGTAATTATCGAACCGAAACATACCTCCATTATGTTGCGGTGAATCCCCATGAAGGACAAGCGGTGAGTGGTCAGATGTCCGGGGTAAAAGACTATGATATGATGAGGTAGGAAACCTCGCAAGCCATCGGTCATTGATGAGAATTCGATCCAGTCTCTTCCATAAAGTCCGTGTTGTCGTATTGTAGTTGTGCCATGTGTACCATTCTCCTTGCATGGGCAGTGGTTACAATCCGGCTTCCTGAATCCCAGCATTAAATTCTTCCGTAGCTATCCTTATATCTCCTGATATTCCGCAAACCTCATTTAGATCACAGACAGCATTGAAGTCCCCTCCCACCAGCCATGGGTCATTTGAGCACTGCGGTGCCAATGTCCCCAATGTATGCCATAGAGTCCGTATCAATCACCTCGGAGGCACCATAGGCAATAGTAATAGTACAAGATTCATGGAGTGCTTTAATAGTAATACGACAGTGAATAAATTGTTCGCCCAGATCAAGAATATGAACATCCAATAAATTATCATCCCAAGCAATCCAGATACGATTTCCAAAAGAGGCATAGTCTACAAACCATTTCCATTGAGGTAACAGAAATGACTGAATATGCATGACATTAGTAATACGAACTCGAGTTTCAAGAATGCCCAAGAAGTGTAACCTGTACTCAGAGACGAGATCCTTTAATGCGAGCTGATGGTCTCGTTTGTTCAGCCCAGGGACATTCCACACGGCTAGATTCAACATGGATCACGTCCAGTGGGGTTGCATGTGTTAGGACCCCTAGGTGGCTCATCTGTGTCATCAAGGTAGTGTAAAGCATCAAAGGCGTTATATAAAACCACTGCCTTACCCCTATCGTTGTGTTTGTTGGCATTGTGTTCCTTATGCTTGTCATCCTCGGCTTTTCTCGAAGCTCCAACTCCTGTACTATTAATATTCGAAGCCTTCCTATTCTTTTCAGTAGTGGGTGGTGGTTGGGAAACATTCACTTTCGGTATATACACAGTTACCGGAGGTTTAGTGGGTTTGAGGGGTTTGTTCAGTTCACAATCTTTTGTCATATGACCGATCGTCATGCAACTCGTACATTTTGGGGGAGCCATTCGTATTCGACATCAATTTTACATGGTGTTTCCCCTCTATCCTCATTCGGTGTCATGATTATAATATGTTTTCTCAGCGTCTGTGTAACGTCTAGCATCACGCATACACGAGCAAAATCCAGTCTCGTGCATGCCCTCGTTATCGCATCTGGTAGAGGGGTTTACCCACTCCACTTGCAACAGTACTCAACCCTTCCGTTGTCCAGTATTCCATAGGAAGGTGTCAAAGTTTAATCCAGATAGGTATTTATGTATGCTTCAATTTCCTCATAGCTATGCCCGATTCCCACTTCTGTAGTATTATTGGCTGCCCTTGGGACAGCCATGGACCCCCTTCTATCATCTCCTCCATATCAATGACAGTTTTAAATTGAAAGAAGAAAAAACCATTAGTTGTCGCTGTTACCTCACGCAGAGCGGCCCATACCGACTGAGCGTATTCCTTCAAATGATGGAAATACGACCGCTTTCCTAGAAAGTATCCAACTGCAATAGTTTTCCAACGCTTAGCTCCATCATGCACAGTATCCAAAGATGGGCGAACCACAACCTCTCCATTTTGCATTATTGGGGCAATATATGAGAGCGTTTTTCGGGACGAGTTATTAAAAACTTGGGCAATTTTGTCATCAACTTCCGAGTTCCCACATGTATGCAATGGAATGTTGCCAATGAACAACCCCCTAGAAGTTCGATTCGCAAATGAATGAGTTGTAGTATTCTTGCAAATATCCAGTGTGACATCACTGCTGACATTAGCAGAGTCAGCAGTGATATCAGCGGTGACATCAGCAGGTTGCGCAGTAGTGACATCACCAGGCTTAAGGCTGATGTCATGGGACATCTCATCTTCCATCCCATCTTCCACCTCCACACATTTTTCCACGTCAGCATCAAGTACAGCCACTCCTTCCACATCAGCAACCGTCGCCGGCCGTCGAAGTACCAGCCCCAGTTCAGTTTTTCGACCGACGGACGGCAGCGCTTCGTTCACGGAAGTTTCTGCCGGAAAAAACGCAAATTTTGCCCCCATAATCTATCCCCCTAAATCTTGCATTATTTTCCGTGTTGCCGGCTGGAAAACTCGTCGGACAGCTTTGCATAATCCTTTGACGAGAGGAGATTCGTCTTCAGGCCGCAACAGCGTGATTCGTCGGCGAGATGTTTCGACTCCTATCCATTCCTCCCACCTTCGTTTCAGTTCCATGAGTGCTTTCTTGGAGTCCTCATCTCCATCATCAACCACGGCATTAGCTAGGCGAAGAAACTCTGCCATGGGGAATGGTTTCTCTACGCGTCCGCCACTGAAGGAGCTCAAAGATTCATTGAAAAGCCCTAATTTTTGTTGGCGCATCGTATTCTCATCAGAAGTGGCCAAGATCGTATCTTTAGTCAATGGGTAGTCTCCCTTACCATTAGGAATCCGATCACCATCGTTAGCCATGGCCAAAACTGCTGGCGTCGTTTCATCTTCCTTAAGCGACTTTTCGTCTTCTGAGGCGGCGTGAAACCCTAATTTTGGGGAAGACGAACCAACATGAAAATCCACGTTTCTTCCGACCAAAAAACCGCCCTTACCTTCCCCAAGCCCATGAGAGTGTGAAAGAAGCAAGAACTCGCCGGTTTTCGCCATTGAACAACCACCCATCACTTCGTCTTCTTTGGCGCAAATAGGCGATTTGTCTTCAATATTCTCCATGGCTTCTTCCACGATCTGCCCGTCAACGTCCGCCCCATCTCCGGCGTCAGTTTCCTCGTCGTCGGCGTCCCCATCGTCGTCGGCCGGCGGGAGTGTAGTTAATGCAAGTGAAGTGCTAGTGTGTGAATTTTTTGGTGTGCTAGTGTGTGAATTTTTTGGTGTGCTAGTGTGTGAGAGAGAAAAGAGAGAATTTTGAGACTCCATCTCCTTTTGCACTGGTGATGTTGATGTTGTGAGTTGAAATAAAATATGGTGCTTATCTAGTTGGGAACATTGTCAATGTATTTACGATAATGTGATCAATGGTAATGTGATCGATAATGTGATATGAAAATAAATGAGTTAAGCTAGGTACCATGACGCGTAGGGTATCGGAATATTTCGAATAGTGGGTAATATCCTGTACTATTAGCTACACGTTGGGGTGGTGTGAGGATGCCATGTTTGTTATGATATCCTGTGCTGATATTGCTACACACTGAGATAGAGAGTGTGGAAATATAACATATAACAGGTATCTTGTGCTGCATATGATGTGGCATTGAATAAGATGATGATGGCCAGCAAAACCATTGACTGGTGTATCCAATTAGAGTAAGTAAGGCTTTAGAAATAAACGATAACGTCAATATTATGTCATGGATTGATTTACAATTGTGGGTATGTATTATTCCTTACATTTGTTGTTGTTATATGATAAATATTTGTTAGTTGATGTGATTGCATGTACATGACTTGCTGCCTGTGTATACATATAGACTGGTTAGCTATACGTACTGAGTAGACAACTCATGCCTTACCACATGCTTTTCAGGAGATAGGTCACACTAACTAGCCATATTAGACTTTGAGTCATGCCGTTGTTCTTATTATGTGGGTCAGTCATGGCATCTGAAGCCGAGATTTTTGGCTGTTTGGTTGTTATATATTCTAGTCTTTTGTCGGGTTTGTGTTTAAAATTTTTTATTGTTGGCTATTACGCTATTTTCCTTTGAGGTTATGCATATGAGGACATCTAGTCAGGATAAATATTAACTTTTGGTGATATTTATTATCCCTTCTGATATTTATATATTATATTGATAAAATAAAATTTATTTTACGGGTAGAAAATAAATTAGTTATAGAATAAGTTATAATTAAGGAAATAGTGAAATAGTGATAATTAAATGTAGTGTAGGGGGTGCTACAGCAAATTACTCCCTACAAAAAAAATTAGAATTTACCTCCCTGTGTTTTTAAAAATAAGCAATTTATCCTTGTGTTTTTTAAAATGAAGCAATTTACCTCCTTAAAAGGGGTGGGAATAACTACTAGTTAGTGTAAAAGAAAAACGAACTTGCTTTAATAAACCGAGCAAAACAGCTAAATTTTGAACGTTCTCAGAATTCCACGAAATTTGACCCAAACGTAGGTCTAGACCCATGCATTTATGTGGTAAATTTGTTAAGCGTAATAATAACTACAAGTTAGTATAAAAATGGAAACGAACTTGTTTTAATAAACCTTGCAAAACAGCTAAATATTGAACGTTCATAGAATTCCACGAAACTTGACCCAAACGTTGGTCTAGACCCATTTATTTATGTGGTAAATTTCCCAAGCGTAACAATAACTACAAGTTAGTGTAAACGGGAAACGAACTTGCTTTAATAAAACCGTGCAAAACAGCTTAATTTTGAACGTTCTCATAATTCCACCAAACTTGACCCAAACGTAGGTCTAAACTCATGCATTTGTGTGGTAAATTTTCAAAGAGTAATTATAACTACAAGTTAGTGTAAAAGGGAAACGAACTTGCTTTAATAAAATCGAGCAAAATAGCTAAATTTTGAACGTTATCAGAATTCCACGAAACTTGACCCAAAACGTAAGTCTAGACCCATGCATTTGTGTGGTAAATTTTCTAAGTGTAATGATAACAACAAGTTAGTGTAAAAAAAAAAGAACTTGCTTTAATAAAACCGTGCAAAACAGCTAAATTTTGAACGTTATTAAAATTCGACGAAACATGACCCAAACGTTGGTCTACACCCATGCGTTTGTGTTGTAAATTTGCAAAGCGTAATTATAACTACAAGTTAGTGTAAACTGGAAACGAATTTGCTTTAATAAAGACGTGCAAAAAAACTAAATTTTGAACGTTCTCAGAATTCCACGAAACTTGACCCAAATGTAGGTCTAAACTCATGCATTTGTGTGGTAAATTTGCAAAGAGTAATAATGACTACAAGTTAGTGTAAAAGGAAAACGAACTTGCTTTAATAAAACCGAGCAAAACGGCTAAATTTTGAATGTTCTCAGAATTCCACGAAACTTGACCCAAACGTAGGTCTCTAGACCCATGCATTTGTGTGGTAAATTTGCTAGCATAATAATAACTACTAGTTAGTGTAAAAATGGAAATGAACATATTTTAATAAACCGTGCAAAACAACTAAATATTGAACGTTCATAGAATTCCACGAAACTTGACCCAAACGTTGATCTAGACCCATGTATTTTTGTGGTAAATTTGCTAAGCGTAACAATAACTACAAGTTAGTATAAACGAGAAACGAACTTGCTATAATAAAACCATGCAAAACAACTTAATTTTGAACGTTCTCAGAATTCCACAAAACTTGACCCAAACGTAGGTCGAAACTCATGCATTTGTGTGGTAAATTTGCAAAGAGTAATTATAACTGCAAGTTAGTGTAAAAGGGAAACGAACTTGCTTTAATAAACCGAGTAAAACAGCTAAATTTTGAACGTTCTCAGAATTCCACGAAACTTGACCCAAACGTAGGTCTGGACCCATGCATTTGTGTGGTAAATTTTCTAGGCGTAATAATAACAACAAGTTAGTGTAAAAGGAAAAAGAACTTGCTTTAATAAAACCGTGCAAATCAGCTAAATTTTGAACGTTTTTAGAATTCGACGAAACATGACCCAAACATTGGTCTACACCTATGCATTTGTGCTGTAAATTTGCAAAGCGTAATAATAAATACAAGTTAGTGTATAAGGAAAACGAACTTGCTTTAATAAAACAATGCAAAACAATTAAATTTTGAATGTTCTCAGAATTCCACGAAACTTGAACAAAACGTAGGTCCATTCCCATGCATTTGTATGGTAAATTTGCTAAGCATAATAATAACTATAAGTTAGTGTAAAAGGGAAACGAACTTGGTTTTAAAAAATCGTGCAAAACAACTTAATTTTTAACGTTCTCAAAATTTCATGAAACTTGACCCAAACGTAGATCTAGCCCCATGCATTTGTGTGGTAAATTTGCTAAGCGTAATAATAACTACAAGTTAGTGTAAAAAGAAAAAATAACTTGCTTTAATAAAACCGTGCAAAACAGCTAAATTTTGAGCGTTCTTAGAATTCGACGAAACATCACCCAAACGTTGGTCTACACCCATGCGTTTGTGTTGTAAATTTGCAAAGCGTAATAATAACTTCAAGTTAGTGTAAACGGGAAACGAATTTGCTTTAATAAAGCCGTGCAAAAAAGCTAAATTTTGAACGTTTTGAGAATTTCACGACACTTGACCCAAATGTAGGTCTAAACTCATGCATTTGTGTGGTAAATTTGAAAAGAGTAATAATAATTATAACTTAGTGTAAAAGGAAAACGAACTTGCTTTAATAAAACCGAGCAAAACAACTAAATTTTGAACGTTCTCAGGATTCCACGAAACTTGACCCAAATATAGGTCTAGACCCATGTATTTGTGTGGTAAATTTGCTAAGCATAATAATAACTACAAGTTAGTGTAAAAATGGAGACGAACTTGTTTTAATAACCTGTACAAAACAACTAAACATCGAACGTTCATAGAATTCCACGAAACTTAACCCAAACGTTGGTCTAGACCCATATATTTGTGTGGTAAATTAACAATAACTACAAGTTAGTTTAAATGGGAAACGAACTTGCTTTAATAAAACCGTGCAAAACAGCTTAATTTTGAACGTTCTCAGAATTACACGAAACTTGACCCAAACATAGGTCTGAACTCATGCATTTGTGTGGTAAATTTGCAAAGAGTAATTATAACTACAAGTAAGTGTAAAAGGGAAACGAACTTGTTTTAATAAAACCGTGCAAAATAGCTTAATTTTGAACATTCTCAGAATTCCACGAAACTTGACCCAAACGTAGGTCTAGACCCATGCATTTGTGTGGTAAATTTTCTAAGCGTAATAATAACAACAAGTTAGTGTAAAAGGAAAAAGAACTTGCTTTAATAAAACCGTGCAAAATAAAGCGTAATAATAACAACAAGTTAGTGTAAAAGGAAAAAGAACTTGCTTTAATAAAACCGTGCAAAATAGCAAAATTTTGAATGATCTTAGAATTCGACGAAACTTGACCCAAACGTTGGTCTACACCCAGCATTTGTGTTGTAAATTTACATAGCGTAATAATAAATACAAGTTAGTATATAAGGGAAACGAACTTGCTTTAATAAAACCATGCAAAACAGCTAAATTTTGAATGTTCTGAGAATTCCACGAAACTTGAACCAAACATAGGTCTAGTCCCATGCATTTGTATGGTAAAATTTGTGCTAAGCATAGTAATAACTACAAGTTAGTTTAAAAGGGAAACAAACTTGCTTTAAAAAAATCGTGCAAAACAACTTTATTTTTAATGTTCTCAGAATTTCATGAAACTTGACCCAAACGTAGATCTAGACCCATGCATTTGTATGGCAAATTTGCTAAGCGTAATAATAACTACAAGTTAGTGCAAAAAGTAAAAATAACTTGCTTTAATAAAACCGTGCAAAACAACTAAATTTTGAATGTTCTTAGAATTCGACAAAACATGACCCAAACGTTGGTCTATACCCATGCGTTTGTGTTGTAAATTTGCAAAGCGTAATAATAACTACAAGTTAGTGTAAACGGGAAACGAATTTGCTTTAATAAAGCCGTGGAAAAAAGCTAAATTTTAAACGTTCTTAGAATTCCATGAAACATGACCCAAAAAAGAGCAAAACAAGATGGAGTAAAAAAATTCTCTCTCTACTACACAAACTATTACACCATAAAAAACACACACTCAAGCTATCTCCATGCAATCTCCGATCGCGTCGTGGGTGATGATGAGGAAGGGTCAGCTGATGAAGGGGCAACTGCGGAGGGCTGTGGATGACGGCAAGAGGACGTCGGTGGCGATTTTTCGAGAGAAACAATGGATTCGCGATTGGAAACTGAAAAGTCGCCACTTCTCTCGCCGACGATTTCTGTCGGTTTTTTGCCTGACAATGAAAGCCAAAGATCAGTAGAAGGTCTT
>NW_011628092.1:5652-60052 GCF_000512975.1 Sesamum indicum | reverse complement strand
TTGACAGTGAAATATGGCGTGAAAATGCTCCAATAATGGCGCCGCATTGTTAGGGTTTTTGGGAGAGGAAGAGTCGCGCGGAAGAACGACGACGATTTCTAGCGAAATCCTGACATCAGAAGGTAGATCCAACATCGTGAAGGAAAGGGGATCATTACCCATGGAAAAAGAAATAAACTTGACGAAGTTTAATGGTGGGTCGAAATTAGGGTTTCGCGATGGCGCTTCTGCTTCAGCCGTTAATGGTGACAGCCAATCTTCTCCATCGCCAGTGGACTTCAACATAGAGGAATTCCTGAACTTAGCAAACAAAGTGGTGGACAGGGATGAAGCAGCCATGGCTGCACTAAAAGTCTCAAAAGGCGCTGGGAGGCGAAATTTGGCAATCGCGGACTACAGCGATCTGGGTTGGCACCGATGACTGTAGGCCATCGCAAGGCATGAGGATGTCTCTTGCCGGTGTCTGGTGATGGCAAACGAGTGGAAGGATGGGGTGTTCGACCTGCTGATACTGTTTCTTCACTTCATGCTGCTGTTTCTGCATCTTTTTCGGTGAACCAGAAACAGATTTCCCCTGCAGGAAATTTCACTCCCGCTGGTTCGTCTTCTCCGGCGGAACTGCAACTTGAATTTGTGTGGTAAATTTGCTAAGCGTAATAATAACTACAAGTTAGTGTAAAAACGAAAACGAACTTGTTTTAATAAACCGTGCAAAACAGCTAAATATTGAACGTTCATAGAATTCCGCGAAACTTGACCCAAATGTTGGTCTATACTATGTATTTGTGTGGTAAATTTGCTAAGCGTAACAATAATTACAAGTTAGTGTAAACGGGAAACGAACTTGTTTTAATAAAACCGTGCAAAACAATTTAATTTTGAATGTTCTCAGAATTCCACGAAACTTGACCCAAACGTAGGTCTATACTCATGCATTTGTGTGGTAAATTTTCAAAGAGTAATTATAACTACAAGTTAGTTTAAAAGAAAAAAGAACTTGCTTTAATAAAACTGAGCAAAACAGCTAAATTTTGAACGTTATCAGAATTACACAAAACTTGACCCATATGCAGGTCAAGACCCATGCATTTGTGTGGTAAATTCTCTAAGCGTAATAATAACAACAAGTTAGTGTAAAAGGAAAAAGAACTTGCTTTAATAAGACCGTGCAAAACAGCTAAATTTTGAACGTTCTTGGAATTCGACGAAATTTGTAGCAAACGCTTGTTTACACCCATGCATTTGTGTTGTAAATTTGCAAAGTGTAATAATAAATACAAGCTAGTGTATAAGGGAAACAAACTTGCTTTAATAAAACCATGTAAAACAACTAATGTTTGAATGTTCTCAGAATTCCACGAAACTTGACCCAAACGTAGGTCTAGTCCCATGCATTTGTGTGGTAAATTTGCTAAGTATAATAATAACTACAAGTTAGTGTAAAAGGAAAACAAACTTGTTTTAATAAAACCGTGCAAAACAGCTTAATATTGAACATTCTCAGAATTCCACGAAACATGACCCAAACGTAGGTCAAAACTCATGCATTTGTGTGGTAAATTTGCTAAGCGTAATAAAAACTACAAGTTAGTGTAAAAATGGAAACGAACTTGTTTGAATAAACCGTGCAAAACAGCTAAATATTGAACGTTCATAGAATTCCACAAAACTTGACCCAAACGTTGGTCTAGAACCATATATTTGTGTGGTAAATTTGCTAAGCATAACAATAACTACAAGTTAGTGTAAATGGAAAACGAACTTGCTTTAATAAAACCATGCAAAACAGCTTAATTTTGAACGTTCTCAGAATTCCACTAAACATGACCCAAACGTAGGTCAAAACTCATGCATTTGTGTGGTAAATTTGCTAAGCGTAATAAAAACTACAAGTTAGTGTAAAAATGAAAACGAACTTGTTTGAATAAACCGTGCAAAACAGCTAAATATTGAACGTTCATAGAATTCCACAAAACTTGACCCAAACGTTGGTCTAGAACCATATATTTGTGTGGTAAATTTGCTAAGCATAACAATAACTACAAGTTAGTGTAAATGGAAAACGAACTTGCTTTAATAAAACCATGCAAAACAGCTTAATTTTGAACGTTCTCAGAATTCCACTAAACTTGACCCAAACGTAGGTCTAAACTCATACATTTGTATGGTAAATTTGCAAAGAGTAATTATAACTACTAGTTAGTGTAACAGGAAAAAGAACTTGCTTTAATAAAATCGAGCAAAATAGCTAATTTTGAACGTTCTTAGAATTCCACGAAAATTGACCCAAATGTAGGTCTAGACCCATGCATTTGTGTGGTAAATTTTCTAAGCGTAATAATAACAACAAGTTAGTGTAAAAGGAAAAAGAACTTGCGTTAATAAAATCGTGCAAAACAACTAAATTTTGAACGTTCTTAAAATTCGACGAAACATGACCCAAACGTTGGTCTACACCGATGCGTTTGTGTTGTAAATTTGCAAAGCGTAATAATAACTACAAGTTAGTGTAAACGGAAAACGAATTTGCTTTAATAAAGCCGTGCAGAAAAGCTAAATTTTGAACGTTCTGAGAATTCCATGAAACTTGAACTAAATGTACGTCTACACTCATGCATTTGTGTGGTAAATTTGCAAAGAGTAATAATAAGTACAAGTTAGTGTAAAAGGAAAACGAACTTGCTTTAATAAAACCGAGCAAAACAACTAAATTTTGAACGTTCTCAGAATTTCACGAAACTTGACCCAAACGTGGTCTAGACCCATGCATTTGTGTGGTAATTTGCTAAGTGTAATAATAACTACAAGTTAGTGTAAAAATGGAAACGAACTTGTTTTAATAAACCGTGCAAAACAGCTAAATATTGAACGATCATAGAATTCCATGAAACTTGACCCAAATGTTGGTCTAAACCCATGTATTTGTGTGGTAAATTTACTAATCGTAACAATAACTACAAGTTAGTGTAAACGGGAAACGAACTTGGTTTAATAAAATCGTGTAAAACAGTTTAATTTTGAATGTTCTCAGAATTCCACGAAACTTGACCTAAACGTAGGTCTAAACGCATGCATTTGTGTGGTAAATTTCAAAGAGTAATTATAACTACAAGTTAGTATAAAAGAAAAAAGAACTTGCTTTAATAAAACCGAACAAAACAGCTAAATTTTGAACGTTCTTAGAATTACACAAAACTTGACCCATATGTAGGTCTAGACCCATGCATTTGTGTGGTAAATTTTCTAAGCGCAATAATAACAACAAGTTAGTGTAAAAGGAAAAAGAACTTGCTTTAATAAGACCGTGCAAAACAGCTAACTTTTGAACGTTCTTAGAATTCGACGCAATTTGTAGCAAACGCTTGTCTACACCCATTTGTGTTGTAAATTTGCAAATCGTAATAATAAATACAAGCTAGTGTATAAAGGAAACAAACTTGCTTTAATAAAACCATGTAAAACAACTAAATTTTGAATGTTCTCAGAATTCCACGAAACTTGAGCCAAACGTAGGTCTAGTCCCATGCATTTGTGTGGTAAATTTGCTAAGCATAATAATAACTACAAGTTAGTGTAAAAGGAAAACGAAGTTGTTTTAATAAAACCGTGCAAAACATCTTAATTTTGAATGTTCTCAGAATTCCACGAAACATGACCCAAACGTAGGTCTAAACTCATGCATTTGTGTGGTAAATTTGCTAAGCGTAATAATAAGTAAAAATTAGTGTAAAAGGAAAACGAACTTGCTTTAATAAACCGAGCAAAACAACTAAAATTTGAACGTTCTCAGAATTCCACGAAACTTGACTCAAACGTAGGTCTAGACCCATGCATTTGTGTGGTAAGTTGACTAAGCGTAATAATAACAACAAATTAGTTTAAAAGCAAAAAGAACTTGCTTTAATAAAACCGTCCAAAACAACTAGATTTTGAACGTTCTTAGAATTCGAGTAAACTTGACCCAAACGTTGGTCTAGACCAATGTATTTGTCTTGGAAATGTGCATAGCGTAATAATAAATACAAGTTAGTGTATAAGGAAAACGAACTTGCTTTAATAAAACCATGCAAAACAGCTAAATTTTGAATGTTCTAAGAATTCCATGAAACTTGAACCAAACGTAGGTCTAGTCCAATGCATTTGTGTGGTAAATTCGCGAAGCATAATAATAACTACAAGTTAGTGTAAAAGGGAAACGAACTTGCTTTAAAAAAATCGTGCAAAACATTGGTGTGTACAAATCATCAAATCCGTACTTTCATCTTTGAGTTTATATTGGGCGTCTGTTTTTATACTTCCTAAGAAAATCATCAAGGAAATTGAGAAGAGGATGAAAAACTTCCTATGGAAAGGCACTACGACTAGTGGCTACGCCAAGGTAGCATGGATTGACGTGTGCAGACCGGTGGAAGAGGGGGGACTTGGATTCAAGAACATTACAAGCTTGAACCAGGCATTAATGAGTAAAAAACTTTGCGATGTTATCCGATGTGATCGGACCTCAATATGGGTGTAGTGGCTCTACCATGATCGGCTACGTGACACATCTATTTGGACGATTCGATACCACGGATGCTCTTGGGGGTGGAGGAAATTACTACGTCTCCCTCCTTTTCTACGCTGTAGTGTGGATTACCAGATTGGAAACAGAGCGACTTTCTATATTTGGCAGGACCCATGGCATCACCTCGGACCACTCATTGAGCGATTTCCACGGGGTCCGAGATTACTTGGTATTAACGAATCGACCAAGCTCAGCTATGTTATTTTAGAGGGAGAGTTGCATTGGCCTACCATTACAGATTTTGAGTGTTGGAGATCACCCACACCTTACCACAGATTTGTGGAGGAGCGGACAGGGTTGTTTGGAGATTTGACAAAGGACAACCTACAACAGAGGCCCTTTACAAATTATTTGACCCCCCAGGGGCGAAAGTAGGCTGGTCTTCACTACTTTCGGGCTCCTTGAAGATACCAAGACACGCGTTCATCCTTTGGCTCGCAATTCTTGGCAAACTTCCCACCAAGGACAAACCATGGCTATTCCATTTGGGAGCCTGCATCCTATGTGATGAAGGAAGTACAGAAACCCTACTTGCATCGTGTGTCTACCACATATGGAGGGAGAGAAATTTCAGAAGATTTGAACACAATGAGCGGACACCGGCCACTTTGAGTATCTTAATTGTCGATGACGTCAGGCAGAGGATTCTTAGTGTTGATTTAACTTTGTCAGTCAGTACACGAGCATTGTATAGATTATGGCGTATCCCTTGTGTTGAGGGAGAAACCATTTGATGATCACATGTTGTACTGTACCATTACTCTTTATTAATGAAATTTACATTTACCCAACAAAAAAAAAAAAGAAGTACAGAAACCCACTCTTACTTATTCTTCCAGTGCAGATTTAGCCGGCAGTGCCTTACAGAAATACGCAGAAGGATTCGGTTCCAATGGCCCAATAGGGATTGGGAAACAGACATTGAATGGGCAACAAAAAAATGGAGAGGAAAGCACATTGTCAACATAGCTTACCGTACACACCTAGCAGCATGTGTCTATCACATTTGGAGAGAGAGGAACCTGAGGCGATTTGAACATACTGAATGGACATCGAACACCATTGGTATTCTGATCATCGACGACGTCGGACAGAGGATCCTCAATATCAACATTGCTTTGTCAGTTAGTACACGAGCATTATATAGACTGTGGCGTATCCCTTGGCCTGTCGAGGAGAAACCAATTGATGATCATCTTGTTGTACTATACAATTTTAATAATTAATGAAAATTATATTTACCAAAAAAAAAACGTGCAAAACAGCTTAATTTTTAACGTTATCAGAATTCCATTAAACTTGACCCAAACGTAGATCTAGACCCATGCATTTGTGTGGTAAATTTGATAAGCGTAATAATAACTACAAGTTAGTGTAAAAAGGAAAAATAACTTGCTTTAATAAAATCGTGCAAAACAGCTAAATTTTGAACGTTCTTAGAATTCGACGAAACATGACCCAAACATTGGTATACACCCATGCGTTTGTGTTGTAAATTTGCAAAGCGTAATAATAACTACAAGTTAGTGTAAACGGGAATCAAATCTGCTTTAATAAAGCCGTGCAAAAAAGCTAAATTTTGAACGTTCTAAGAATTTCACGAAACTTGACCCAAATGTAGGTCTAAACTAATGCATTTGTGTGGTAAATTTGCAAAGAGTAATAATAACTACAAGTTAGTGTAAAAGAGAAACGAACCTGCTTTAATAAAATCGAGCAAAAACAACTAAATTTTGCACGTTCTCAGAATTGCACGAAACTTGACCTAAACGTAGGTCTAGACCCATGCATTTGTGTGGTAAATTTGCTAAGCGTAATAATAACTACAAGTTAGTGTAAAAATAGAAACGAACTTGTTTTAATAAACCGTGCAAAACAGCTAAATATTGAACGTTCATAGAATTCCACAAAACTTGACCCAAACTGTAGCACCCCCTACTCGCTACATCTAATTATTACTATTTCATCCTTTCTTTAATCAAAACTCATTCTATAAGTAATTCTCTTTCAACTTGTAAAATAAATTCTAATTTATCAATATAATATATATATATATATATACCACAAAAGATAATAAATACCTCCGAAAGTTTATGTTCACCTTCACTAGATGTTCTCATGTACATAACCTCAAGGAAAATCATACCATAACTTAAAACACAAATCCCAATAAAAGACTAGAATATTTAATAACCCAACAATCAAAAACTCTGGTTTCAGATGTCACGGCTGACCCACCTAATAAAGACGACAACACCGCTCAAAGTCCAATGTGGCTAATCAGTGTGACCTATCTCCTAAAAAGTACGTGGCAAGGAATGAGCTGTCTACTCAATAAGTATAGCTGATCAGTGTATATATATATATACATAGACAAAGATTCACGTACATGCAATCACATCGACAACAGTCATTCGTCATACAACAACATCAGATATAAGCAGTAATACATACTCACAACTGTAAATTAATCCACGACATAATATTCTTTCATTATCACTTATTAGCTAAGGGCCCCACTTACTCTAGCTGGAGTACATCAGTCAATGGTTTCGCCGGCCATCTTCATATCATATACAACACAGGATACCCGTTGTGTGATATCACCACACTCTTTTACTTCAGCTGTGTAGCAATATAGCACAGGACATCACAACAAACATGGTACCCCCACACCACCCCAGTGTGTAGCAATATAGCACAGGACATCACAACAAACATGGTACCCCCACACCACCCCAGTGTGTAGCTAATAGCACAGGATATTCCCTGCTGCCCCGGAATACCGCAGTACCCTACGCGCTATGGTACCTAGCTTAAATCATATATTTTTCATATCTCAAAATCAATCATATCATTATCAATCACATTTTTATAAACCATTGACTATGTTCCCAACTAGGTAAGCATCATCTTTTATTTCAACTCAGGATCATCATTCTTTTCTTTATAATAATCACTTCTTCAACAACAACTCCCAATTTGATTTCATCAACAATCAATTATATGATTATCATATAATCATATCTCGCATATCTCTACATTACCATCACATATTACATAGTAACAATTTTACCAATATTATGATAATTTAACAAATAATCCACAACTAATTATATAAACAATCAATATACGAAAGTCAAGCATAATAATATAAAGCCAAATCCACTTTCGCATCCAAGAAATCAATATATATAATATATACAATACTTACCTTATATCTCAAAATGCTTCTGTTTACGAGGGACTGCTGTCGTCAGGTCCTATAATAAATTATAATACGTATAATCAATATATTTAATTTACCAAATAATTCATAAGAATTCACTTAATCTAACCCCTTATATATTTATAACTATCATTTTTAATAACATTCGTAAATTATATTGCAACTGAAACCTCATTTTCTCTCTTTCATAACATAATATTCTTTAAATATAACTTTTCAAAACATTTGTATGAATTTTCTGTCAATTTATCGTTGCTATACAATTTAATTACGCAAAAATACATAGAATTACATATTTGGTTAATCATTCCAATGGAATTATGTAAATTAGCTATAACGATAATTAAATCTAACAAATCTAATATTTCAATTACCCAACTATATCATTTTTATATCAAATGGGATATTTAATACAACACTAATTTAAATAACCAAAATCATAAAATACTCCGATTAAATAGATCACTGCTTAATATAAACTATATTTAATAAGCGGAGTAAATAAATAATATAATTATATAAATTATTATAATTTAAAATATAAATTTTTGTGCCTGTTCGTTCACCGCCAGAAAATTGCAAATTTCTAAACTGTTTGTGTTTTGGAATATACTGTAATTGTGCATGTGTGTGTGAGTAATAAGAAAAGAGGAGAGAGAAATGAGGTGGGCTTGGCCGCCACTCTCATCCACTCTCTCTTTTATCATTTTTTTTATATGTATATCTCTATATACATATTATTACATATATATATGTTTATATACATATTATTATATGTATATAATATTTTTATTATTTAACTAAACTTTTCTCATAATACCCATTACGTCCTTTCTAATTTCTTAATTACTATAATTTGCCCCAAAATATTATAACGAACTCTAATTTAATCCATTCAAGTGTTATTATATTTCAAATTCAATCTATAATTTATTTACTAATTAAATTTAAATTTTTAATAATTCACAATTAGTTTCCCAATTACGTGAAAAAATTCTACGGACGTCACAATTCTCCCCTCCTAATAAAAATTTCGTCCCCGAAATTTAAGTAACTTACCCGCTCAATGGAATAAATAGGGATACTTCTCTTCCATATGCTCCTCAACCTCCCAAGTCGCCTCCCTCGGGGAATGATGACTCCATCTCACTTTTACCATCGGTATGTCCTTATTTCTCAATTTTCTTACGCTTTTATCCAAAATCTCTGCTGGCTCCTCCAGATATGTTAACTCTTCAGAAATCTCTATCTCTGGCTGTCGAATAATGTGACTAGGATCAAACCGATATCGTCGCAGCATCGAAACATGAAAAACATCATGTATTTGTGACAACTCTGCTGGTAACGCCAGTCTATATGCCAATGGTCCGATTCTTTCAATAATTTCATACGGTCCAATGTATCTCGGACTCAGCTTCCCTTGCTTGCCAAACCTCAAAATTCCTCTCCAAGGAGATATCTTTAGGAAAACCTTATCACCTAGTTCATACTCCATCTCCCTTCGGTGTTGATCAACATAACTTTTTTGTCGATCTTGTGCTGCCTTCAAGTGCTTCTTAACTACCTGTACCTTTTCCATTGTTTCCTGCACCACTCAGGACCTTCTAGTTGTCTTAGTCCTTCTATATTCCAACAAATCGGACTGCGACACCTTCTTCCATATAAAGCTTCATATGGAGCCATACCGATACTAGAGTGGAAACTGTTATTATATGCAAACTCCATTAGAGGTAGATGATCATCCCAGTTGTCCTTAAACTCCATTGTACAAGCTCTCATCATATCTTCTAGGGTTTGAATCGTTCTTTCTGACTGCTCATCTGTTTGAGGATGAAACGCGGTACTGAAATGTAACTTTGTGCCCAATGACCTTTGTAAACTTTCCCAAAAGCGTGAGGTAAATTGGGGATCTCTGTCTGACACAGTCGATACAGGCACTCCATGCAATCTCACTATCTCGGAAATGTATAACCCAGCTAAATTATCCAGTAAATCAGTTATTCGTATCGGCAAGAAATGAGCAGATTTTTTCAATCTATCCACAATTACCCAAATAGCATCGTGCTTTCTGAATGTTCGTGGCAACCCCACGACAAAATCCATAGTGATCTTCTCCCACTTCCATTCTGGTATTAATAGAGGTCGCAGTTTACCTGCTGGTGCCTGATGTTCTGCCTTCACTTGCTGACATGTCATACATTTAGCCACAAATTCAGCCACATCCTTCTTCATTGTCTGCCACCAGTCGTAGGGTCTTAAATTTCGATACATTTTTGTAGTACCAGGGTGCATTGCATATGGTGCATTATGAGCTTCCTGCAAAATCGCTTCGCGTAACCCACCTATAGCAGGCACACAAACTCGTCCCCCATTTACTATTACTCCATCAACTCTTATCGAAAAATTTGTTTTCTTACCAAGTCTTATTCTTTCCAGTATTCGTAATAAGAAAGGATCTCGAGTCTGCGCTTCTTTGATCTGATCCACGAAGTCTGGCTTAAGTTGCAAGGCTGCCAATAAACCCGCTACCTGATTAACCTCCAATTCTGTATTCATAGACCTCAACTCCAGTAGCAATGTTTGATTGTGACTCCCCAGATTGACTAATGTACTTGAACTCTTTCTACTCAAGGCATCTGCTACCACGTTCGCTTTCCCTGGATGGAAGTCAATAGTGCAATCATAATCCTTCAGCAATTCTATACATCTTCTCTGTCTCAAGTTCAATTCCTTCTGTGTCAAGATATATTTCAAACTTTTATGGTCAGTAAGGATCTGAAATTTTTCTCCGTACAAATAATGTCTCCAGATCTTCAGTGCATGCACAATTGCGGCTAACTCCAAGTCATGTGTAGGATAATTTAACTCATGGTTCCTTAATTGGCGGGCCGCATAAGCGATTATCTTTCCGTTTTGCATCAACACACATCCCAAACCCTGTTTAGAAGCTACCAGACGTTTAGATGTATACACTATATATCCACCGCTACCAGACGGCAAAACTAAAATCGGATTGGAGGTCAGTCTCTTCTTCAACTCATCAAAACTTTGTTGACACTGTTCTGTCCACTGAAATTCTATCCCCTTTCTGTGCAACTTGGTTAGACGACCGGCAATTATAGAGAAACCCTCAACAAATCTCCTGTAATATCCAGCCAACCTTAAGAAGCTTCGGACTTCAGTGGCATTCTTTGGCACTCTCCATTCCATAATAGCTTTTACTTTTGAAGGGTCAGGCATAACCCCATCACCAGATACTACATGCCTAAGGAAAACCACCTGATTTACCCAAAATTCACATTTGTTTAACTTAGCATATAACTCCTTCTCTTTCAAAATCTGCAACACCATCCTCAGATGTTGTTCATGCTCTTCCCTATTCCTCGAGTATATCAAAATATCATCTATAAACACAATAACAAAGTGATCCAGATATTCCTGAAATGTACGATTCATCAATGCCATGAATGCCGCTGGTGCATTTGTTAACCCAAAGGGCATCACCAGAAACTCATAATGACCATAACGAGTACGGAAAGCTGTCTTCGATATGTCATTCTCTGCTATCCTCAACTGCCAATAGCCAGACCTCAAATCGATCTTTGAAAATATTGTAGCTCGCTTTAACTGGTCTAACAGGTCATCAATCCTCGGTAATGGATATTTATTCTTCACTATTACCCTGTTTAATTGGCGGTAATCGACGCATAACCTCATACTCCCATCTTTCTTCTTCACAAACAGCACTGGCGCTCCCCACGGCGAGGTACTCGGCCTGATAAACCCTTTCCCCAATAATTCTTCGATTTGCTTTTTGAGCTCTTGTAATTCCACTGGGGCCATTCTGTACGGCGCAATAGAAATTGGGGCAACTCCTGGAAGAGTTTCTATGGCAAAATCCACTTCCCTATGCGGTGGCAATCCTGGTAAGTCATCAGGAAATACTTCAGGGAAGTCTCTCACTACCGGGATTTCCTCCAATGTGGGATTACCCTTCTCGGTATCTACCACATGGGCTAAATACGCTTCACAACCCTCTAACATCAATGGTCTTGCCTCCATGGCTGATATTACACAAACTGGTACTACCTAACGATCCCCCACAAATATTACTTTTAATTCGCCAGAACATTCGATCATCACTTCCTTTTTATAACAGTCAACTATTGCTTTATGTTGTGCTAACCAATCCATCCCCAGAATCACATCAAACTCCTTCAAATCCAGCACTATAAGGTCTATAGGTAAAATTTACATCTCCGATTCTCACTAAGCTCCCTTTTCTAACACTGTTCACTACCACACCCCCTCCCACGGGCAAATAAACCATCAAATTACATCCCAACGGACTATTCTCTCCCGGTATTTTAGATGCAAATTCGGATGAAATATATGAATGTGTAGAGTCAGGATCAATCAGAACATAAGCCATAATGTCAGATAACAATATCGTACCTGATATCACGTCATTCGATGCTGGGGCCTCCTCTCTGGTAATGTTATATATCCTTGCCTGGGTCTGTCCATGAGTAACTTGTGCTCCGGCCCCCTCATACCGCTACCAATAGTGTGGCCACTATCTCTGTTACCCGCGCCTCTACCTTTGCCTCTGCCTCTACCTCTGCTAGCTCCCCTGTCACTACTCTCAACACTACTTTGATCTTGAGTCCCGCTAGCAACACTTTCAACCACACCCATAGTCTGATTGGAACAATTCCTGGCAATGTGTCCTCTACCTCCACAGCGATAGCAAGTCCTTGGTATATCATCCCGTCTCCAACATGGCCCTTGATGTTGTCTTCCACAGGTAGAACAACTCGAAGGAAAAACTGGTCCTCGACCATAACTCGATCCAAATCCCCTTCCTGATCCAGTAGAAGGCATAACAAATGAGCTGCGTTGGAATGAACCTCTGCTAAAGCCCATGGATCCCCCGAACCTCTATCCACTACTTCCTCGAAAAATGGGACCACCACGTGTAAAATTTCCACTTCCCGTAGAGAATGAGCGACCGGTTCCCCTTTTGGTCAACCTACTCGACTCCCCCATTGTATACCTCGATTTCCTCTTCTCTTCCCCCTTCTTCTTGTCCTCCATTACTGCTTCTTCCATCCGGACTGCTGATTCAACAAGAGTTTTAAAATTTGTAATTCTGACTACGAGGCCTCTTCTGATCTCCGGTCGTAGCCCTTGCTCAAAACGGTAACAACGATCCTCCTGCGTCGCTATTGCTTCTGGTGCATACTTGGCTAATGCCGCAAAACGAAGTTCATATTCTGCCACCGTCTGATCATCCCCTTGCACCAAATTCAGAAACTCCATCCTCTTCTTGTCTCGATACATCTTGGGTCTGTATTTATCATCAAACTCTTTCTGAAACTCAGCCCAAGTTATTTCTCTTGGCTCATATCCCCTCTTTACAGACCTCCACCAAAACAAGGCATTACCCACGAACAAAGAAACAACATGCTTAAGTCGATTCTCTGGAGTGCAATCTACCAAATTCATCACATCTTCAACTTTTTCCCACCATCTTTCAGCAATCTCTGGGTCTAGCGTACCCTCAAATTCTGTGGCCCCCATCTTTCTGATTCTTTCATAATTACGATCAATTGTAGGGACTACTGGTGCTGGCACTGAAGTGGATGCGTGCGCCTGTGCAAGTAACTACGCTTGGACTTGTGCTTGGGCTTGAAAAGCCATTTGAAATATCTATGCATACTCTGGTGGTAATCCTTCCACTGGAGCACCACCGGGAGGTATAGGAGCCTCAGCACCAACACCCTCTCGACCTACCTCCACCCCACCTGCACTTGCAGGTGCCACTGAGCCCTCGACGGACTCCGCTGACTCTTCTCTACTAGCTACTGGGTCAGCACGTGTACCTTGAGAAGCCATCCAACATTAAATAATTCAATCATTAGGGACATCTCACAATCATTACCCTAGAAACGTAGACCTGCTATGATACCACCCAATGTAGCACCCCCTACTCGCTACATCTAATTATTACTATTTCATCCTTTCTTTAATCAAAACTCATTCTATAAGTAATTCTCTTTCAAACCGTAAAATAAATTCTAATTTATCAATATAATATATATATATATATAAATATATATATACCACAAAAGATAAATAGATACCTCCAAAAGTTTATGTTCACCTTCACTAGATGTTCTCATGTACATAACCTCAAGGAAAATCATATCACAACTTAAAACACAAATCCCAATAAAAGACCAGAATATTTAATAACCCAACAATCAAAAACTCTGGATTCAGATGTTACGGCTGACCCACCGAATAAAGACGACGGCACCGCTCAAAGTCCAATGTGGCTAATCAGTGTGACCTATCTCCTGAAAACTACGTGGCAAGGAATGAGCTGCCTACTCAATAAGTATAGCTGATCAGTCTATATATATATACACAGACAAAGATTCACGTACATGCAATCACACCGACAACAGTCATTCATCATACAACAACATCAAATATAAGCAGTAATACATACTCACAACTGTAAATTAATCCACAACATAATATTCTTTCGTTATCACTTATTAGCTAAGGGCCCCACTTACTCTAGCTGGAGTACATCAGCCAATGGTTTCGCCGGCCCATCATCATATCATATACAGTACAGGATACCCGTTGTGTGATATCCCCACACTCTTTTACTTCAGTTATGTAGCAATATAGCACAGGACATCACAACAAACATGGTACCCTCACACCACCCCAGTGTGTAGCTAACAGCACAGCATATTCCCTGCTGCCGCGGAATACCCCGGTACCCTACGCGCCATGGTACCTAGCTTAAATCATATATTTTTCATATCTCAATATCAATCATATCATCATCAATCACATTTTCATAAACCATTGACTGTGTTCCCAACTAGGTAAGCATCATCTTTTATTTCAACTCACGATCATCATTCTTTTCTTTATAATAATCACTTCCTCAACAACAACTCCCAATTTGATTTCATCAACAATCAATTATATGTTTATCACATAATCATATCCCACATATCTCTACATTAGCATCACATATTACATAGTAACAATTTTACCAATATTATGATAATCTAACAAATAATCCACAACTAATTATATAAACAATCAATATATGAAAGTCAAGCATAATAATATAAAGCCAAATCCACGTTCGCATCCAAGAAATCAATATATATAATATATACAATACTACACATATAGATATATATATATAAATCCAATTAGCTATACTTACCTTTTATCCCAAAATGCTTCTGTTTTACGAGGGACTGCTCAACCTTCTACCTTGTCGTCAGGTCCTATAATAAATTATAATAAGTATAATCAATATATTTAATTTACCAAATAATTCATAAGAATTCACTTAATCAAACCCCTTATATATTTATAACTATCATTTTTAATAACATTCGTAAATTATATTACCACTAAAACCTCATTTTCTCTCTTTCATAACATAATATTCTTTAAATATAACTTTTCAAAACATTTGTATGAATTTTCTGTCAATTTATCGTTGCTATACAATTTAATTAAGCAAAAATACATAGAATTACATATTTGGTTAATCATGCCCATGCAGCTATAACGATAATTAAATCTAACAAATCTAATATTTCAATTACCCAACTATATCATTTTTATATCAAATGGGGTATTTAATACAACACTAATTTAAATAATCAAAATCATAAAATACTCCGATTAAATAGTTCACTGCTTAATATAAACTATATTTAATAAGCGGAGTAAATAAATAATATAATTATATAAATTATTATAATTTAAAATATCAATTTTTGTGCCTGTTCGTTCACCGCGAGAAAATTGCAAATTTCTAACTGTTTGTGTTTTGGAATATACTGTAATTGTGCATGTGTGTGTGAGTAATAAGAAAAGAGGAGAGAGAAATGAGGTGGGCTTGGCCGCCACTCTCATCCACTCTCTCTTTTATCATTTTTTTTTATATGTATATCTCTATATACATATTATATATATATATATGTTTATATACATATTATTATATGTATATAATATTATTATTATTATTTTATTATTTAATTAAAATTTTCTCATAATACCCATTACGTCCTTTCTAATTTCTTAATTACTATAATTTGCCCCAAATATTATAACGAACTCCAATTTAATCCGTTCAAGTGTTATTATATTTCAAATTCAATCTATAATTTATTTACTAATTAAATTTGAATTTTTAATAATTCTCAATTAGTTTCTCAATTACGTGAAAAAAATTCTACGGACGTCACAAAAACGTTGGTCTGGAACCATGTATTTGTGTGGCAATTTGCTGAGCGTAACAATAACTACAAGTTAGGGTAAACGGGAAACGAACTTGCTTTAATAAAATCGTGCAAAGCAGTTTAATTTTGAACGTTCTCAGAATTCCACTAAACTTGACCCAAACGTAGGTCTAAACTCATGCATTTGTGTGGTAAATTTGCAAAGAGTAATTATAACTATAAGTTAGTGTAAAAGAAAAACGAAAGTGCTTTAATAAATCGAGCAAAATAGCTAAATTTTGAAAGTTCTCAGAATTCCACGAAACTTGACCCAAACGTAGGTCTAGACCCATCCATTTGTACGGTAAATTTTCAAAGCGTAATAATATCAACAAGTTAGTGTAAAAGGAAAAAGAACTTGGTTTAATAAAACCGTGCAAAACAGCTAAATTTTGAACGTTTTTAGAATTCAACGAAACATGACCCAAACGTTGGTTTACACCCATGCGTTCGTGTTGTAAATTTGCAAAGCGTAATAATAACTACAAGTTAGTGTATACGGGAAACGAATTTGCTTTAATAAAGCCGTGCAAAAAAGCTAAATTTTGAACGTTTTGAGAATTCCACAAAACTTGAACCATATGTAGGTCTACACTCATGCATTTGTGTGGTAAATTTGCAAAGAGTAATAATAAGTACAAGTTAGTGTAAAAGGGAAACGAACTTGCTTTAATAAAACCGAGCAAAACAGCTAAATTTTGAACGTTTTCAGAATTCCACGAAACTTGACCCAAACGTGGTCTAGACCATGCATTTGTGTGGTAAATTTGCTAAGCGTAATAATAACTACAAGTTAGTGTAAAAATGGAAACGAACTTGTTTTAATAAACCGTGCAAACCAGCTAAATATTGGACGTTCATAGAATTCCACGAAACTTGACCCAAACGTTGGCCTCATGTATTTGTGTGGTAAATTTGCTAAGCGTAACAATAACTACAAGTTAGTGTAAATGGAAAACGAACTTGCTTTAATAGAACCATGCAAAATAGTTTAACTTTGAACGTTCTTAGAATTCCATGAAACTTGACCCAAACGTAGGTCTAAACTCATGCATTTGTGTGGTAAATTTGCAAAGAGTAATTATAACTACAAGTTAGTGTAAAAGAAAAAAGAACTTGCTTTAATAAAACCGAGCAAAACATCTAAATTTTGAACGTTCTCAGAATTACACGAAACTTGACGCAAATGTAGGTCTAGACCCATGCATTTGTGTGGTACATTTCTAAGCGTAATAATAACAACAAGTTAGTGTAAAAGGAAAAAGAACTTGATTTAATAAAATCGTGCAAAACGGCTAAATTTTGAACGTTCTTAGAATTCGACGAAATTTGTAGCAAACGCTTGTCTACACCCATGCATTTGTGTTGTAAATTGGCAAAGCATAATAATAAATACTAGTGTATTAGGGAAACAAACTTGCTTTAATAAAACCATGTTAAACAACTAAATTTTGAATATTCTCAGAATTCCATGAAACTTGTACCAAACGTAGGTCTAGTCCCATGCATTTGTATGGTAAATTTTCTAAGCATAACAATAACTACAAGTTAGTGTAAAAGGAAAACGAACTTGCTTTAATAAAACCGTGAAAAACAGCTTAATTTTGAACGTTCTCAGAATTCCACGAAACATGACCCAAACGTAGGTCTAAACTCATGCATTTGTGTGGTAAATTTGCTAAGCGTAATAATAACTAGAAGTTAGTGTAAAAGGGAAACGAACTTGTTCTAATAAAACCGTGCAAAACAGCTAAAATTTGAACGTTTTCAAAATTCTACGAAACTTGACCCAAACGTAGGTCTAGACCCATGCATTTGTGTGGTAAGTTTGCTAAGCATAATAATAAAGACAAGTTAGTGTAAAAGCAAAAAGAACTTGCTTTAATAAAACCGTGCAAACCAGCTAAATTTTGAACGTTCTTGGAATTCGAGTAAACTTGACCGAAACGTTGGTCTACACAAATGCATTTGTCTTGTAAATTTGCAAAGCGTAATAATAAATACAAGTTGAATGTTCTCAGAATTCCACAAAACTTGAACCAAACGTAGGTCTAGTCCCATGCATTTGTGTTGTAAATTCGCTAAGCATAATAATAACTACAAGTTAGTGTAAAAGGGAAACGAAGTTGCTTTAAAAAAACCGTGCAAAACATCTTAATTTTTAACGTTATCAGAATTCCATGAAACTTGACCCAAACATAGATCTAGACCATGCATTTGTGGGGTAAATTTGATAAGCGTAATAATAACTACAAGTTAGTGTAAAAAGAAAAAATAACTTGCTTTAATAAAACCGTGCAAAACAGCTAAATTTTGAAAGTTCTTAGAATTCGACGAAACATGACCCAAAACGTTGGTCTACACCCATACGTTTGTGTTGTAAATTTGCAAGCGTAATAATAACTACAAGTTAGCGTAACGAGAATCAAATCTGCTTTAATAAAGGCGTGCAGAAAAGCTAAATTTTGGACGTTCTCAGAATTCCACGAAACTTGACCCAAATGTAGGCCTAAACTCATGCGTTTGTGTGGTAAATTTGCAAAGAGTAATAATAACTACAAGTTAGTGTAAAAGAAAAACGAACTTGCTTTAATAAAACCGAGCAAAACAGCTAAATTTTGAACGTTCTCAGAATTCCACGAAACTTGATCCAAACGTAGGTCTAAACCCATGCATTTGTGTGGTAAATTTGCTAAGCGTAATAATAATTACAAGTTAGTGTAAAAATGAAAACGAACTTTTTTTTTTGGGCAAATGTAAGTTTCATTAAGTAAAATAGTAGTACAGTACAACAATGTGATCTTCAGTTGGTTTCTCCCTCGACAGACCAAGGGATACGCCATAGTCTAAATAAAGCTCGTGTACTGACTGAACTACGTAAATTAATGCTATGTATCCGCTGCCTAATATCCTCCACTATCAATAAAGCATTGGTGCTAGGTGGTCTCTCGGTGTGTTCGAATCTCCTCAAGTTTCGCTCCCTCCAAATGTGGTAAACACATGATGCTTATAGTGCTCGATATGACATGTTAATAATGTGTTTACCCCTCCATCTCCGGGTAGCCCATGCAATGTCTGTAATCCATTCTCTATTTGGCCAAGAAAATCTTACCATTCTCTGAATTGCTGTGAGACACTATTGGCTAAATCTGCACTAAAAGAATAAGTGTTCATGTGTCTCCGTCGCTCCTTCATTACATAAAATACAAGGGCCCAGGTGGGCTAGCCATGGTTTGTCCGTCGTAGCCAACTTGCCAAGGATAGCAAGCCAAAGGATGAATACATGGCGTGGAATCTTAAGTGATCCCGAAAGTAGCGAAGACCAGCCTACTTTCGGTCCTGGTGGATCAAATATTCTGTAAAGGGCCTGAGCTGTAGGTTCTCCATGATCAAATTTCCACACAATGTGGTCCTCCCCTCCATGGATAGTGGGTAATGTGTGTGTGATCTCCAGACACTCGAAATCTGTGATAGGAGGCCACTACCACTCTCCTCCACTAATCACCAAACTGAGCTTAGCTGACTCCTCCAATCTGAGTAATCTCGGTCCTCGTGGAAACGTGTCACTAAGAGGACCAAGATAATACCACGGGTCCTGCCACAAGTAGAATCTACTCCCGTTTCCAATTTGATAATCCACCATAGGGTGAAGGAAAACCCGTCGACGGAGAATTTTCTTCCATCCCCATGAACCTCCATGCTCCCTAATCGTCCAAATGGAAGCATCTCGTAACCGACCCTGATAAAGCCATTCAACCCAGATCGATGTCCTATCGCACTGGATTATGTCACAGAGTTTCTTAGTCATTAATGCACGATTCAAGGTAGAAATGTCCTTGAATCCTAGTCCTCCCTCATCCTTCAGCCGACATAGATCTTTCCACGCTACTTTGGCAAAACCACTTGTTGTTGTCCCCTTCCATAAGAAAGTGCGCAGCCTCTTCTCAATCTCGCTAATAACTTTCTTTGGAAGAATGAATGCCGAAGCCCAATATAAACTCAATGACATGAGTAAAGATTTTATAATTTGTACCCTACTAGCATATGAAATAGCCATACCCTCCCAGCCAGCAATACGTTTATCAATTTTCAACAATAATGGGCGACAATCAGCAATTGTTAATCGAGACGATAAAAGAGGTAACCCCAAATACCTCATAGGTAAGACCCCTTCCTAAAATCCGAGAGTTGCCAGCATCTCCTCACGTATTCCTTGTGCCGACTGTAAGATAATAAGATGACTTTTCTACACGTTCAGTCTGAGCCCCGACCAATCAGCAAATCGATCTAATCCTATCTTAAAGACTCCTATAGAGTTCATATCAGCACGACAGAATAATAGCAAATCATCAGCGAATCCCAATTGGAAAATCCTAGCTGTATCACATTTCCAATGGAAGGAAAATAACTCATCCTAATCAATCAACTGCAGGAATCCCAAGTGTAGGACTTCCATCACAAGCACGAACAGGTATGGTGATAGAGGGTCACCCTGCTGAATTCCTCTGGCCCCCTTAAAGAAGCCATGAGGCTTCCCATTCAACCCCACAGAAAATGAAGGTATTGTTATACACTCCTCAATCCACTACACAAAAGTAGTAGGAAACCCAAATAACTCCATTACTGCGATCATGAAGTCCCACTCCATCGTGTCATATGCCTTTCGAATGTCCACTTTTAAAGCATACCGGGGTGGTAAACAGGCTTGATTATATCCCGTAAAAAGTTCCTGTGCTAGCATTATATTATCTCCAATGCTTCTTCTGGGTACAAATGCCGTTTGGCATGGACTAATTAGTTTATCCAGTATCACACTCAACCGTTGGACAATAAGCTTGGCAATAATCTTATACAACATATTGCAGCAAGATATAGGACGAAAATCACCCACGGTCATAGGGGAATGTACCTTTGGTATTAGCGCCAAAAGTGTCATATTAATCTGCTTCAAAAGTCGGCCCGTAGTAAAGAACTCCAACACTGCTGAAGACACCTCCTGCCCTACTATAGGCCATGCGGCTTTGAAAAAGCCCGATGAATACCCGTCCGGTCCCGATGCTTTATCCTCAGCAATGTCAAAGACCGCCTGCTTGACATCCGCTAGTGTAAATGGCAAGAGTAAGGAGCTAGCGTCGTCGTCCCTCAATAGGTGTCTAGCCCAAGGTCTAAGGAATCGAAGATCTATCACCGCTCGTCTTCGTTCCCCACCAAGAAGGTTTTGGTAGTACATGACAAACTCATTAATTACTGCTCCTGGTTCTATATGAGTGTCTCCATGATTATCATTGATTTGTAAGATTCTCCTCGCCGATCTCCTTTGAGCAATCTTACGAAAGAACACCCGGGAGCATTGGTCTCCCCCCTTCATCTACTGCATTTTAGCTCACTGTTGAAGCATCGTCTGTTCAAGTTTAGCCGCTTTAGCTAAAACTAATCGGCAATAGTGTTCTAGCTGTAAGAATAGGTCATCCTGCCTGTTTGAGCTAACAAGCACTTGTGCCATCCGGCGAGGAATATGAAGGGTCGAGGGAGGAATACGAAGGGTCGAGGGAGGAATACGAAGGGTCGAGTAAGGATTTTCAAGCGGAAATGGCCGATTTGTCAACTTCAATTCGGACTAATAGCGTCGTGAAGATGAACAGGGATGAACGGCCTGCTTATGGATGCGATATGAGGTCTGATATGGCTAGGGTCGAGTAAGGATTTTCAAGCGGAAATGGCCGATTTGTCAACTTCAATTCGGACTAATAGCGTCGTGAAGATGAACAGGGATGAACGGCCTGCTTATGGATGCGATAGGAGGTCTGATATGGCTGTTATCCCCCCCCCGCCATTTTTAGGGTTTTTGAAAGGCGAAACGATGTAGAGCCAAACATAGCCGAAATCTCGTGTTTTTCCTGCAATTGGCGACAACAGAGGGTCAGTGGAGGATGGGCGAAGAATTCTGATCGAAAAAGGTGACGGCTTGACCACTGTAACGCCAGCCCTCGAAGCGCCGCCACACCTAGGGTTTTTTGAAGGTTCTTCATCGTCCATCAATGGCAGACGCGAATCTGGTGAGTCATGGTTCAATATTGACGAATTCATATGCCTAACTTACAAAGTGATAGACGATGGAGATACGGCTTCATTGGACGCATTGGCCAAGCTGAAAACGCGTTGGGAGGCAAGATTTGGCAATGGCGGAAATATAGCGCCGGTGCCATTCGAAGCCTGTCGGTGTCTATTCATCTTCCCCGTCGGTGTCTTCTTGAGCCGACGGCTGAAAACCTGAGACGTGACGCTGGCATGGCCAGGATGGTCGGTCTCTCGAAGGGGACGTCTGCAACGTTTTCGATGGAAGAAGGAAAGTGTGCGCTGGCCTGAGGACGCGAATGGCCAGAGATTTTGAGGATTTTTAGGGGCAAAAAGTTGCTGCGACAGAGGTGTCTACCGGAGCGCCTTCACTGCCGATGAAGATGCAAAACCCGGCGAATTCCAGGGTTTTTCCGGCGACAGACAGCAGACCGTCGGCGACATTGAATGCTGCTACAATTCCAACGAAAAATCAGCAACTGATTGCTGATGCAGGTGCTGAGGTCAGCAATGATGCAGGTGCTGAGGTCAGCGATGATGCAGGTGATGACGTCAGCGATGATGTAGGTGCCAAGGTCAGCGATGATGCAGGTGCTGATGTGGGTGATGACACAAATGCTGATGTCATGCATAAGGTGGCTAATGATGTGATCCATGACATAAGCAATAAGAAGGAAACAATGAGCACTAAATCGATGTGTGCTACTTCTACGGGATTATTTATTGGGAACATTCCATTGCATGCCTCTCCGGATGGGATCGACCACGATAAAATTGCCAATGCATTTAATAATTCGACATGAAAAACACTATCATTTATTGCCCCAACAATTCAAAAAGGGGAAGTTGTGGTTCGGCCTTCTTTAGACACGGTGCGTGAAGGATCCAAACAGTGGAAAACTACTGCAGTTGGATATTTTTTGGGAAAACGACCATATTATCATCATTTAAAGGAATACGCTCATTCGGTATGGCCTGCTCTACGCGAGGTAACAACTACAGTTAATGGTTTTTTCTTCTTTCAATTTAAGACTGTCATTGATATGGAGGAGGTAATAGAAGGGGGTCCGTGGTTGTTTCAAGGGCAGCCAATAGTTCTTCAAAAGTGGGAACCGGGAATGACCATGAGAAAGTTGAAACATTCACAAGTGCCCATTTGGATTAAACTTAGACACCTTCCGATGGAATACTGGACGACGGAATGATTGAATACAGTTGCAAGTGGAGTGGGTAAACCCCTTTACCCGGATGCGATAACACGAGCATGCACGAGACTGGACTACGCTCGTGTGTGCGTGATGCTTGATGCTACACAAGAGCTGCATAAACATATCATTATCATGACACCAGATGAAGATGGAGGGGAGACACCTTACAAAGTTGACATAGAATATGAATGGCTCCCATAAAAGTGCACAACTTGTATGACATTGGGGCATACGGCAAAGGATTGTGCAATTAACAAACTTCATAAACCGATGAAGCCACCAGTAACTATATATGTGCTAAGAGTTAATATACCTCCGCCGCCACCACCTGAAAAGAAAAGACGGACACCGAATGAGATTGACATGCCGAAACCTGATGCGAGTGCTGTGGATGTTGAACGAAATATCACCAAACACGATAATAGGGGTAAGGCAGTTGTTATTTATAATGCATTTGATGCATTGCACTTAATTAATGATGCAAAAGAACCTTCTGGGGGTCCTAACACATGCAGCCCCGGTTGTAATGATCCATGTTGAACATCGCCGTGTGGAACGTCCGTGAGCTGAATAAACGAGACCATCAACTCGCAGTAAAGGACCTAGTCTCCGAATACAGGTTACATTTCTTGGGCATTCTTGAAAGTCGTGTTCGTTTGAATAATGTCATATATATTCAATCCTTTTTGCTACCCCATTGGAAATAGTTTGTTGATTATGAATCTGTTGGAAATCGTATCTGGCTTGCTTGGGACGAGAATATTATTGATGTCCATGTTCTTGAATTGGGACAACAATTTGTGCATTGTCGTATCACTAATAGGACCGTGAGTGAATCTATTCTTCGCATTGTTGTTTATGGAGATTCTGAGGTGGCAAACCGGAGAACTCTTTGGACTGCTCTGGGTACACTAGCCCAGCAATGCACAGACTCCCCATGGCTGGTGGGAGGGGGTTTTAATGCAATCCGCGACCTCAATGAGGTATGTGGCGTATCCGAAGATATAAGGGTAGCCATGGAAGAATTTAATGCTGGTATTCAAGGGGCCGATCTGATACCACTACCTATGCAAGGAGAATGGTACACATGGCATAATTGCAGTACGACCACGAGGAGTTTATGAAAGCGGTTGGATTGGATGCTTATTAATGATCGATGGCTTGCGAGGTTTCCTAACTCATCCTATCATAGCATTACACCTCAAACATCTGACCACTCACCATTAGTTCTATATGGGGATACACAGCAGAATAATGGATGTATGTTTCGTTTTGATAACTACCTAGCCCTATCACCTAATTTTATCCCCAGTGTGCAGAGCATTTGGCAGCATGAGATTGTGGGCGTTCTTATTTATGCGGTGACACGTAAATTGAAGGCCCTGAAACCGATATTCCGACTTTAGAGGAGGAATAAGGCAGATTTGACCCAGAATGTCCAATTGGCTAAGGGATTTCTCGAGGAGGCACAACGATTGGTGATCTCTGACAGACAGAATGAGCTATACTTATACCTGGAACACTGCTGTCGTATTGTATATGCCAAAGTGGCCAAGCGGAACAAGTTATGCTGCAATAGAGAGCTAAGTTGCAGTGGATGAAAGATGGAGACCAGTGCACCCGAATTTTCTTTCGCAAGATTGCTTAGCGTCGGGTGATGAGGAGGAACTTATAGATCAACGACGAGAATGGAACTACTCGCATGGAAGAAGGGGAGATCGTCCATGAGTTCGTCTCATACTATCAGAACCTCCTAGGAGGTAACAGACGACGGGCACAAGTGGATATTAGTTATCTCAGACCATGGACGAGGCATATCCTTTCTGAGGAGGAGGCTAGCCATCTTGTTACACCATTCTCACCTGATGAAGTGAAGCAAGCAGTGTTTGATATTGCCGAAGACAAGGCACCGGGACCTGAAGGTTACTCGTCAGGATTCTTTAAGGCAACCTGGCCAGTGGTGGGGGAAGAAGTTATAAGGGCGACCTTAGACTTCTTCAATACGGGGAAACTACTGAAGCAAGTCAGTATTGGCATTGATCCCTAAGGTATACACACCTATGTCTGTGGGTGATTTTAGACCTATCTCATGCTGCAATGTCTTATATAAAATTATTGCAAAACTCATTGCCCAACGACTTAGTGTAGTGTTGGACAAAATATAGCCCATGCCAGGCAGCATTCATTCCGGGAAGAAGTATTGGGGACAATATTATGTTAGCCCAGGAACTGTTTACAGGCTATAATCAGATGCGCCTACCCCCGAGATGCGCACTTAAAGTGGACATCAGGAAAGCCTACGACATAGTGGAGTGGGACTTCCTTTTAGAGGTTCTGCAACTCTTCGGGTTTCCACCAACATTCATTAGATGGATTGAGGAGTGTGTTACCACTGCCTCATTCTCGATTGGGATCAATGGAAGACCCCACGGGTTCTTTACTGGAGCGAGGGGGCTACGTCAGGGCGACCCTTTATTGCCTTACCTTTTCGTGATAGTCATGGAGGTCTTACACTTGGGACTCCTACAGCTGATTGAGCAGGATATGCCGTTTTCCTATCATTGGAAGTGTGAGCCAACTAAGGTTTTCCAATTGGGATTTGCATACGACCTTATACTTTTCTGCAGGGCCGACTTGGAACCCATCCGGGTCTTTAAGGTGGGAATGGATCGATTTGCAGAGTGGTCGGGCCTCCAGCTGAATATACAAAAGAGTCACCTTATTATCTCTAGATCTGCACAGGAAAGAAAAGATGAGTTGTTGACGGTGTTGGGTTTTCAGGAGGGACAACTCCCTATGAGGTATTTGGGTCTTCCACTAATCTCCACTAGATTATGTATCTCTGATTGCCAGCCACTTCTATCGAAAATTGATGCACACGTATTAGTGGGTGGGAAGGAATGTCGTTATCATATGCTGGCGTGTACAAATCATCAAATCTGTACTTTCAGCATTGAGCTTATATTGGGTGTCTGCTTTCATTTTACCCAAGAAAGTTATTAATGAAATTGAGAAGAGGCTCAGAATGTTTCTATGGAAGGGCACGATGACCAGTGGATAAGTCAAGGTAGCCTGGAATGATGTGTGTCGATCGATTGATGAGGGGGGACTTGGTTTCAAAGATATCTATAACTTGAACCGGGCACTAATGAGCAAGAAACTTTGTGATGTCATACGATGTGATAGGACTTCCATTTGGGTGCAGTGGTTTTATCATGGTAGGCTATGGGACACTTCGATTTGGACGATCCGGGAGCATGGAGGTTCGTGGGGATGGCGAAAATTACTACGGCTTCGTCTCTACCTTCGGCCTGCTGTGGACTACCAAATTGGAAATGGAAGGACTTTTTATGTTTGGCAAGACCCGTAGCACCACCTCGGACCGCTTATTGCGCATTTCCCACGGGGTCCGAGGGTTCTAGGACTTGAAGAGTCGGCAAAACTCAGTTCAGTGATAACGGATGGCGAATGGCAGTGGCCTCCCATCATGGATTTCGAGTGTTTGGAGATCACATATAGATTGCCGCAAATTCATGGAGAAGATGATCGGGTTGTATGGAAATTTGACGGCGAAAAACCCACAACACAGGCCCTCTACCGTTTATTTGACCCTCCTGGTCCGAAAGTAGGATGGGCCTCACTACTTTCGGGCTCCTTAAAGATTCCACGTCACTTATTCATCTTATGGCTTGCTATTCTTGGCAAGCTGCCTACGACAGACAAACCATGGATATCTCATTTCAGCGATTGCATCCTTTGCAACGAGGGGGCAACAGAGACACATACACACCTTTTCGTCCAGTGCAGATTTAGTCGACAGTGTCTCACAGCAATCCGAAGGAAGGTACGATTTCATTGGCCCAATAGAGACTGGGCAAACGACATCGAGTGGGCTTCTCGGAGATGGAGGGGTAAGCACATCGTTAACATAGCTTATCGAGTACTACTAGCATCTTCTGTTTACCACATCTGGAGGGAGAGAAACTTGAGACGATTCGAGCACGTCGAGAGGACTCCGAGCACCATGGCGTTATTGATAGTTGATGATATCAAGCAGCGAATCATTAGTATTTCATTAGCTAATTCTGTCAGTGCACGAGCTTTGTATAGACTATGGCGTATCCCTTGGCCTGTCGAGGGAGAAACCACATGATGATAACTTTGTTGTATTGTATCATTTTTGCTTAATGAAAATTACATTTACCCAAAAAAAAAATAAGAAACCCTTTAGCCAGCTAGACATTGTGTGATAAGTCCCCCTTCTTCCTCCTCTGTTCTCTAAACACCGGTTTTAGTATTTTGAGTTTCTTTGTTACCGCATACATAGGCACCCCTATGATGGTATGCTGCCAAATCCGTTGCACACTGGGAATAAACTTTGGTGATAAGATGAGGTAATTATCGAATCGAAACATATCTCCATATTGTTGTTGGCTATCCCCGTTGAGCACTAGCGGTGAGTGGTCTGAAGTTCGTGGGGTGAGACTAGTGTAGAACGATGTCGGGAATCGGGCCATCCATCTATCATTAATCAGTAATCTGTCCAATCTTTTCCAAAGATTCCGTGGATTGGCACTACAATTATGCCACGTATACCATTCTCCCTGCATAGGTAATGGTAGTAGTCCTGCATTCTGAACGCAACCATTAAACTCTTCCATTGCCATGCGAATATCTCCCGATGCTCCACATATTTCACTGAGATCTCTCACCGTGTTGAAATCACCACCAATAAGCCACAGTATATCAACACTTTGTGTGGCAATGGTCTCTAGAGAACCCCATAGCTCCCTCCTGTCCGTCACCTCCGTAGCTCCATAAATCATAGTAATGGCGATTGACTCTTGCAGAGACCGTATGTAAACAAAGCAGTGGATAAATTGTGTACCACATTCAACAACATGAACATTAATATCATTATCATCCCACGCAATCCAAATTCGATTACCAACCAATCCATAGTCCACAAACCATTTCCAATGAGGTAATAAATAAGATTGAATAGCAGCTCGTTATTAATACCAACACGAGTTTCTAGAAGACCAAGAAACTATAACCTGAACTCAGCAACAATGTCCTTCACAGCAAGCTGATGGTTTCTTTTGTTCAGGCCTCGAACATTCCAAACTGCTACATTCAACATGGATCACTAAGAATCGGGCTGCTATGATTAGGACCCCGTGGCATCTCATCTGCATCATCAAGTGTAGAGCATCAAATGTATTATATATTACAAGCTCCTTACCCTTCTCCTCTCGACTCAAGTTCACGCTAGCACGAGAAGCGTCGTGCTCATCTCTCTGATTATCCACTCCTTGAGATGGTGGAATTATCTCCTCATGATCATGCACAGGTGACAGTCTTGCAGGTCCCGTTTTAGGAATGTAAACGGTGACCTGTAGTTTCGCTGGTTTAGATGTTTTATTGATCACATAGTCCTTGGCCGAATGGCCTAAAGTAATACAGGTGGTACATTTGGGGGGTATCCACTCATACTCCACGTCAATTTTGCACGGTGTCTCTCCTCCTTCCTCATCAGGTGTCAAAATGATGATATGTTTAGGTAATTTGGAGCTCACATCCAGCATCACGCATACACGAGCGAAGTCCAATCTCGTGCATGCTCTTGTAATAACATCCGAATATAGGGGTTTCCCAATACCACTGGCTACCGTACTCAGGCCCTCCTCTGTCCATAATTCTACCGGCAAATGTCGCAATTTTATCCAAACAGGGACCTGTGTATGTTTTAATTTCCGCATTAACATACCTGGCTCCCACTTTTGTAGCACAATTAGTTGTCCTTGAAACAAACACGATCTGCATTAATTTCCACCTTCAATTGCTTCTTCCATATATGCATCAGTCTTGAACTGGAAGAAGAAGAATCCATTCGTTGTGGCTTTAACCTCCCGCAATCCAGGCCAAATGGGGAAGGCAAATTTTTAACATGATAAAAGTACAGTCTTTTCCCAAGAAAATAACCAACTGCGGTGGTTTTCCACTTGGTAGATCCATTGCGAATAACTTCAATCGTAGGTCTCACGACCACTTCACCATTTTGTATCGTAGGAGGTATATAAGAAAGAGTCTTTCGCGATGAATTATTAAAGGCCTCAGCAATTTTATCATCCCCGATTGAATTCGAACACACTTGCAACGGTATGCTGCCAACAAAAATACCGGTTGGAGCAGTTTGTACCTTAGAGTTATTTTGTTGTCCAAATATCATGTTAGACCCAACGGCATTCATATCACCACAAACCGTATCCACATGTGCAATGGTTTCCACATCAACATTCATTGGCACATTATTTCTTTCGTTAGCCACATCAATAGTATTCACTTCGGCATCATTCCTCACACCCAAGTCATAGGTTGGTACTGCAAAAACAGCAGCCACGTCGCTGTTTGTTGCTGTTTTACGTCGAGTAATCAAAGCCATGTTGTCCCGCGAAGCCACATCGAATTTTTCAGTTGCCAAATCACCTATGGAATCCACATATGCTGCAGCACTTTGCACTTCAGTAATCATTGTCGCAGCAGCTAATTGCCCAGCTACAGTTCGGTCACCGGCCGGTCGAAATCCGACAGACTGGCCGGAATCTGTTTTCTGTAGCGTTTCACTTATAAATTATAATATAAAACTTTTCGTACCTATTTCATCTTCGGAATCTGCATGTGTGTGAGGCAAATTGCAAAACCATGTACCTATATATAAATATAATGATGTGTGGGTGGGTGAGTTCATTGTTAGACATATATTAAATCAATGAGGTATTTATAATTTTTTGAATAAAAAAAAATTTATAATTATATAAAATTTCAAGAAATGTCATTATAATTTACCCTTATATATATATATAATGCATCATGTAAGATATAAACACTTGCACACACGTCATACATATACAGGGACAAACATCGGTGATAATACAGAGTAAGTAATATGTTGGAATATTAGTATTTGTACCCCTGATCTATGGTCTATTTACATAAACTACCACTATCTTTTGCATAATTACATAAACTACCCCTGACAACAAAAAAATAGCGGTAGTTTATGTAATGATATTAACATTTTTAAGGAGTGCATTTAAGTTTTCAAAAAAAGTAAGAGGTTGTTTGTGTAAGTGATAATGACATATTGGTTGGTGTATGTATAATTTTTTTTTTAAAAAAAGGATGATCTGTGTAAACAGATTATGGATCAAGGGTTATAAATATAATTATCCCTAATATTTTTTGCTACCTTTTACATGTTAGAAAATGGGTAATTAAATTTGGCCGTTTGTGTTTTCAGAAAAAGACGTGTGATCTTCTTGTGCTTTAGAAGAAGGGCAATAACGTTCAACTCAACCTATATCACTTTTTAATTATACCAAACTTATATCAAAGGTTCTATTTTACTTCTTTTTTTTTCTTTTTGCAAATATATGAATTCGTATTATAAGTACACAAACACATACATGTAAAATACATAATTTTAACAATGTATATATTATTTCAAAAAATATCATCATAATGCATTGAGTGGTAATATTTTATCACCATCAACAAAACATGTCAAAGAAAACATCAAAGCTACGTAAATATATCAAACTTAAGCTACGTACACGACTTACATTTTTTATGCAAATAGTAACATGAACACAATATAATTATAGGCTAATTTCAGGATTCGGCCAGATAATTAATCATCTTGGGAAACAATAATTTGTATATTATATATTTAAATATTGTATTGGTGAGTTTATAAGCTCTTTAAAGTATTTTGTAAAATATTAAAGTTTAGTTTTTGGAATTTGCATCGGTATAAATAGATGTTGAAATCTTATAAATTTAATTTCTTAAGAGAAAAAATAAACTAGATGTCTGACTAGCTATTACTACTAAATACTTATAGCTTACTTCAATTTTATTTTATTCAATTAATTTAATACTTTATTTTAAAGTAAGATCAAATATCTTATAAGATTTAAAATATTACAATTAGCTTATTTTAAGATGATTTAGGCACTGAATTTCAAGTAACTGGAAAAAATATGGTTGGTGTCTCATTCTTTATATCTTAATTTCTCATTTTTTTTAAGTTTAAAATATGGCAGTACTATTGTTCATCATGTTTTAGGATGCAATTTCAGAAGAAATTATGGTGGTTGAATCAAGAATGTGCAAATCTAGAAGCTGTGAGTTTAGGGGATCATGCATTCGTAGCACCCGCACTTGCAGAATAATTTGCATGCATGAAGGTTTTCAATATAGTACATGTGAGCGAGGACGTTGCTATTGCGTGAAGCCATGTCATGCTGGAGGAGGCGGTGGATAGGGTGGTGGTGGTGGAGGAGGGATTGGGGGAGGTGGTGGTGGAGAAGGAGGAGACAGTGGTGGAAAAGGTGGAGGAAAAATCAAGTTTTGAGTCCATGAGAATGCATGCAATTGTTGTCTGGCATACATTTCTATTAAATAAACTAACCAATATATTGGTTAATTACCTTATTATTTGTATGTATCTTCGACTCCAAATATTTATTGTTTTAGATGAGTATGAATCTTTCAGTAGAATCTGCTTAAAGAATTGAAAATAATTAACAAATTATGCAACATAATTTAAAATAAGAAACTCAATCCGTATAATATATGAATAAGCCAAATAATTTGTTGTATTTCTGTCATATGGATATGATGTAAAATACGGTGTGAACATATATAATATATATGCACTTTCTAGGGTATTTTAAATTAAAATATGAAATTAGTATTTATAATTAATTCATAAATATTCAGTATGTTTTAGATATAAATGAGATAGTCATGATTGATGTACTGGTCGAATAATGAAATATTAATATTAATTATATACTTACCATTTAAATGGATAAAAAAAAAAGATTAGCTTTCAAAAAGTAGGCATAAGTTACTGATGATTAGTGATACATTCATACTTATATATAACTCATTAATTAACAACAAAAAATTCTATACTCATTCAAGCAATATACTTAGGGTGAAAATGCAATTTTAGTCCTATAATTTATGAGATGGTATTCTTGGTTCTGCACAAATTAATTTGAACAATTTATCAGTCCTGTAATTTTAAAAATTTGGCAATTTTCATCGTTTATTGATCAATTTGATCGGAAAATTGCATGTGACTTGCACATGACAAATTAAATTGCAATGTTAGTCTTGTAAGTTATGAGTATTGACAGTTTTAGTCCTATAACTTGGATGAGTTGGCATTTTCGGTCCTTCATGAACTTATTTACAAGAGTAAAACTGCAAGTGAATTGCAACTTTCTGTCAAATTGACCGGAAAAGGACTAAAATTGCCATAATTATAAAGTTACAGGATTAAATTGTGAAAAAAATCAATTTATATAGAATTAGAAATACCACTCCCCTTAAGTTATAAGACTAAAATCATAATTTTCCATATACGTTGTCACCATGTAACACTTGTGTCATTAAGTCTATTTTTTATCATTATATTAGTGATATCATTATTATAGCAAATCAAAATTTTGAATAAATTAATATAATTGATGAGGCTTAAATATATTTTTTGTCCTATAATTTTGGTATTTTAATATTTTTATTCTTTATTTTTTTAGGATTGTAAAGTAATCCTATAATTTTTTATTTTTGCGATTTTGGTCCTTCTGGTGTTGGATTTTACAAAAGTGGCTTGAATAAATCATGTGACCCTTACGATTTTGACTTTTTTCTCCTTTATCTTTCTATAGATTGCAAAAGAGTCCTGTCACTTTTGGACATGTTGTAATTTTGGTCCTTTTTTGAAATTTGATAGTGAAAGAATGAAAATTGTGAAATATTAAAAAGTTATAAGACTTTTTTGTAATTTTAGAAAAATAAAGGATAAAAATACTAAAATACTAAAATTATAGAACAAAAAATATATCTAAGGCTAATTAACACCAATCTTGATATTATCTAGTGAATTAATTAGATTTTTGGATCATTATTTTCTATTTGTTCACTCCAAGAGAAACCATATGAATTGGTTCTCTAACCACTGGGCACTAATTTTCACATGAGAAGAAATATAATTTTTTACTATCATTAATTATTATAATGAAAAAACAAAAATGGTGAATACATATTAATAATAGCTTTGCAATGGTCATTAGCCATTATTAATACAAATGAGGTCAAAATATTAGTAATAATTAAAATCATGGCAAATATTTTGACTATAACTGAAAACGATAATAAAATATAAAGTAAAATTTTAATTTTTCGCATAAGTTTTGTTTAATCGTGGTTATAATTATTGGTTTGCAATGATTTTTAAGTCGTGTCATTTATAGTGTAGCAAAAAGTTATTCTATTTTTGTAGTGTCGGTATACTCTTTAATTATTTGGAATTCTCATTCACCTCGTTTCTTCCGTACTCGGGTCTTTATAACTATGTACCAATATCAAATATATATATTATTACAGTAGATCAATATTCATATATTAATAAAACTTGAATTCGCGATCAAAATATTATAAGACTTAATTTCACTAATTAAATTAGGCCTCGTAGCCTGCCTTTTATTGTTGGGACAGAAAAATAGTGCAAAATCAATTGGACATAATAGTGTGGGATGGGTCAAGCATGTCGAGCTAACGTATATATAGTAATGCAAATATCTCTCTGTACCAAAATTGAAGTCTGTCTGAAAACCTAAATTATCAATGATCGATCATTGATGAAGGTTGAATTGGAGTTTGTTTCTTCATGTAAGTACAGAATCAAATTATGAATAACAATATTATCCAATATTACTCGTCTAGTGGTTCTAATGACGTGATGCGAGTACAGATTTTTTAATATCTCTATTAGATAGTAATCAGAGAAAATTGTTACTTTTTGTTTTAACATTCCAATTTCCTTGACCTTCAAGCCGTATTTGAAAGGATCTCGTGGTACAGCCCGGGAACGCGCTAGCGGAAGCGAAAAAGTAAAACGCGCGATAACAAAAAAAAATGTGAGAATTAAACGAATTCAAGGGTGTACCCTTGGAGTTCCCGGGCGTTTGATGTACTATAAAACATAAATGGAGCTAATGAGAATATCACAAAAAATCTAAAACAAAAAGGGTGAAAACAATACCTTCACTTTCTATCATTCGGTTGAAATGTTCTTCACTTTAGACTCCAATGCAGGAACCCTCTAATTCATCCGCATCACACCGGAGTCGGGATCTCAATTGCCTCTTTGCTAGAAGAGAGAAAAAGAAGAAAAACACACCAAATGTGTTAAGAGAGGGGGTGGTCGAGAGCCATTGGAAGAGAGGAGGGATTTTTTTTGTGTTGTTAATTGATTATAATATTATTTTTTAAATAATTACATTACACGTATATATACCTTGTTTAATAATTAAGAATATTTCTAAATATATTCTAGTATCTATAAGGTATATTTCTCTTTATTTTCTTAAATGGCTAGAATTGCACTTTCCAAAATTGCAATTTCTAGCAATCTATTTCCTTTCATGGAATTTTTCATTGGCTCAAAATAATAAACTTGGCCAATTTTATTGAAATAAAATACAAGGCCCAACCAATTTAATTAAAGTCCTCCTAATTAAGCCGATCATGTATTTAATTCAATAAAATACATAAACCCAATAAGTCCTTATTAATTAATAAGTCCAACTTATTAAATAATAAGGGTAAGCTCAATACAATTCAATCCTATTAATTTATCCTTAGGTTCCTCCATCTAATGGATCTCTCTCGTTATAAGTAATCCAATTAGTTGTGGAATTAATTGAAATTAATTCCTTGTTCCTTTCCGGTGATTTGTGTATGACTCTTTAGATTCACCTTTCAGCTAGACTTGGACTAGTGTCTAACACTATTATTAATAAAATCTAATTTAATTAGTAATTCTTGATTAACCCTTAATCAAGAAAGTCCATTACCATGGTTGGCCGTCTAGCAACAGTATATGACACTAGAGAATAGGTGAATTACCGTGTGAACATTTAGGCTCTCGAGTCCATACGGGTACGGTCCTTCTGTTTACCATCTCCCGGTCTTGGTCTAGGGCATCTAATTAGGTGGCGATTCCCATCCTGGACCTAGCGTCTATGCTTGATACTTGAGATCGCGTTACGCCAAGTTTCTCGACATAGGAACCACTTTTTTCTATTCAATCAACAATTGTAGCTATAGTTTTATGGAGCGTTAACGCGTCTTCAAGTGCATAGAAGATACCTCTGTCATATACTGACAAGGGAAAGATCCTCTTCTTGGAACTCACCTTCCTTGCTACATACTCCGACTGCACTAGATAAGGCTTATGATGATCGTGTCTATGACACAATCACCTCTCACACAGGCCCAAGATATAGTTATCGTATGCACGTGACTGTCGTGATCCCTCAAGTCTGAGCACTACTCCCATACACTATCGGTGTCGGGGACTCAAGTTATACCGACCAAGTTTTTAAGGTTTCCATATGACGATTCCCTCGAGTCAGTTCAGTCAACTGACCACCTTGTCAACTAACTCACTGAAATTGCATAGACGTCCAACGTCTGTTGCTGATGAAACGTGGCACTCATCTAATGAATGCAACACCCAGTGCAAGTCTCGGTAGGACTCTCAATATCCAGTCTTGAGGTCCTCGACATGAAACATTTCAGACCAACCCTCAGTTGGTTGCATAGCTGCCATCCAATGCACAGCCGAACTACATGGGTTATTAAGTGGTATGGGGCATCTGTTGTGACATCAAAGCAGTGCTTGATGTAATTTGGTAAGCACAACAAACACATGGGCCAAAGATTTTCACTTACCAGATTCATCGGGACAATATTGCTTAAATAGAGATTGCTTGAATGGTTCTCCAAATCTCCAATCTAATTGACTTTTGGTCCCTATTCCAACAATCTCCCAATTGACCTTAGAGCCAATTACTCGTGTTAAAGATTAATTTGATTATGAGCAATCTGCGCGATGCCGATTAGGTCTTATGAGTCTACTTTCGTTCTGTCAATGTCCTACGGTTCAACCACACGATACATCTTCCTATCGTCGCCCTAAATAGATGATGGTGTCTAAGATTTTTTCTTGGACCTATGATGAGATCTCGTGCCTTTGACCTTGTGTTATAGCCTAGTTGTCATCCTCCAAGGTGACTACTGGTGCAGCTATGCTAGGTACCGTACCCAATAATGGGGTGTTGCCTTTCAGTCCTAACCGTTTTCCAATATAACTTTTAAGGTTGCCATATATTCAATTTTTCATGATAAGGTTCCTTGTGGTATTCCACTTGGAACCTTTTCAATATCACCATATTATCAAAAATCTCGAATGTACGTTCGTTTTGAGATTAAATATTATTCATACGATGTTGGAAGCTATTATCGCTATAGCCTTCCAGAATCAATTCTCTTTTAATGTGCCTCAAGAGCTCTTTTTTAATCCTTCTCAGGTATTAAAGATAGCCCTTCAACAATTGTTTGTTGCCTCATCGGTGGACACTCGATATCCGTTGTTATGCTCAAAAGCATAAGCAACATTGAGTTCAGTATATCGAACAACATTTCATGTTGCTTACAGCAAAGACGTAGGGGATGTCAAACATCTAAACTCCTCATCAGTCTACCATGACTAAACCTTGGATAGCTTATCCCTAGATAGGAGTCCAATTCCTGTAATGGAGAATTTTATGAACAATGTTTGTGTTTTAAACTTCCAAAATGTCTTTCTATCGTTCCAAATAATCGAGACATTTTAAACATCTAAAATGCTTGTAACACAATTGAGCTTCCACTGACATTTCACCTTATTTTTGACCAAGTCATGTACCTCATGAACTTGTCAAAACAAGTATGTAGGGCGTCCAGACCTAGTTTGAACTCCATGGTGGATTTTATAACTCCAAGCCACTTATCCGAATCGATGTCCTACATCGCTTCTCCTTGTCCGATTTCAGAAACTCGTACCTTTCAGGTAATCAGAGTTTTTTTATCGTCCTTTGGAGAACTTAGACATGGTCAGTTAAAGTTTTGACTATAAGTGATGTTTGCATTATTCCATAACGAACCTGTATAAATCAGACTCCAAGTTTGGCTTTCCTCCCACTAGTCCTTTGATGTATGCAGGACCGTTCCTCATACTCAAGACTTTTGTAGGACACAGATTTGCCAATCCATATCAAATATGGTGTCTGGATTACGAATTTAAGAAAACACCATGTTTAACAACTTGACGGTTTTTCGAAAGTCAACATCGAGACGGGCCAACTAATTTAGTGAAGCACTGATAGAACCATGTCCAATCAAGATTCGATTTCTTCCTTATCAGAGACAGTTTAACATCGTCTCTTTTAGAGGAATTTCACTAAATGAGAATTCGATTGTCATTTTTGGACATTTCAAGAACTCCCACTAAATAGCACCACCTCGATCCCATCGAGGGGTTTGTCTCCATAACCAGTTTGGCTCTCCACCTCAAGTCTAATTTCTTCGAACTTTCCAGAAGTCCTTATACTTGTGAACCCTCTACTGGTATTTGTGTAATTAGTAACTTATAGATATCTATTTTTGGATCCAATCCAATAGATCATTTTCGACAAGCATTCCTTGTCCCACAAAATGTTTTCATGGCTTTCTTCCTTCTCAGAAAGAATTCATAAGTTAGTAAACTCAAATCATCATTGCTAGATTCTTTTGAATCTACCAACCTACTCATCCCAACTAGAGGGATATGGCCTAGCTCATGCATGCCATTCTTTCTAAGTTATGTTCTTGACCATCCGTTTTAGTCATCTGTTTTGAGCACGCATAATCCAATTATGTAGTACAACAATTCAATGACTCAGCAGACTCAAAAGAATCTTTTATTGATCAAGTTTGTAGTCTAATTTATCTAACAATTGACTAACTACTTGATTACGTTGGGTTACATAATTGTATATTATTTTTAACATGAATACTAATAGCTAAGTTTATTATTGCTTTTGCAATAATGGCCTAGCCATTCCTTAGCTTTAAGACTACTTGTCTTAACATTCTATTCCTTTTTATTTTTTAAAACCATTTGCAGAAATGCATTTTTAGAGCAAGTCTCCAACTCTTGGAAATATGAACAGTAATCAAGTTTGCTTAATAAATGCCATAGTATGGGTGAAGAGAGTTCATGATATTCCCTCTTCTAATGCTTTTTGGCAATTTTATGCAAACATCAAGTAAATTTTAACTGCCGAACCATTATTTCATTTACCTTTTACCTTTGCCCATCAAGGCGACAGGAGCGCTCAAGGTGCTTGCAACGGCTTACTTTGCTTCATCGTTCTTTCTCATTCGGCGTCCGGCACCCTTGCCTTTCGCTCTTGAGGTTGAAGCCTCCAAATTCAATACCAATGGTGCAAATTCTTCAATCATTGCCTTGTATTGATTCAACCATTTTTATCAACTCACGAAATGGTCTTCTCAAGCCCATTTAGAGTTTATGATAAATAAGTCGAATGAGGGATGAAGGGATCTGAAGGATTACGTCAACGTACATCTCCTTTTAAGATCAAGATTGGGGTCTTAGAGCTTCTCCAGAAAGGATTGCATCTTAGCTCAATGTTTGTGTACAGACGACCTTTAGGCATTTAGACTTCAAAAATGCTTCCATCGCGGCATACCCAATATGCCGGTTCGATGCCACATAACTTTGATTTATGTGGAGCATTTATTGAACCAACAACGTCCAGCCTATCATACCGCTCATAGATGTCAGAAGTGGTTATGACACTGCGGACCTTGCGTTTGTCCTTATGCCTTAATCTTGAACGTCAAATATTTCTTAAGCAAGGACTCCTTTCGCAGGTCCGATGGAAGTGGCTTTTCCATGACAAAAGCCCAGGTTTAGAAATCGAGAACAATCCTCCAATGTTTGCAATTAATTTTATTGGTTGTCTTCCATCAAATAAATCTTAAAAAAAAGAAAAAATTGGAAAACGGTATTTAAGACATGCATTCTAAATGCAAAGCAGAAAATAAGTAGATTATTTCAATATTGTGTTGAGTTAAGACTTCTACAAAATCCCACCACTCTCAAGTGGGGTTTCGAAAACTCCTTTCGTAGTGAGCTTGGGATCCACAAGAACAATTTACCATCCCCATTTTTACGATTCACACGGAAAAAGCCTTATGGGAGGAAAACGATGCCATTCTCATTCTATGCAATTCCCAAGATATTTTACCTTACTTCTTCACATGATCACGAGAAGTCCAAGCGAATCATGCTATTTGATGTTAAACCCGACCCATCAACTAAATCATACCTCAATTGCCGCCCCCCACAACTCGTGAGACAGGGAAACAATGAGTGCATTCCTTTTTCATAACAACAATGCAGTTTGCCTTCTATTCCAAATGTACCGAGACCACATTTGGATAGCGGTAGCTTTCTCATGATATTACTATGGAGAAGGCTTGGATAGATCGAAATGCCATTTCGATCCAAGTCTATTTATGGGCTTAATATTTAATTAATGTTGGGCTCAACCCATCAATCAAATCACACTTCAACTATCGTCCCCCACGACTCGTGAGACAGGGAAACAGGGAGCGTGTTCTTTTGTTCATAATAGTGGTGCAGCCTGCCTCTAGTCCAAATGTGCCACGACTCGTGAGACCGCATTTGAATAGTGGTAGCTTCCTCACCACATTTTTGTGGATGGAAACTTTGGACAGATCAAATCATTTTGATCCTAGTCCATTTTTGCCCTTACACTGTAACTTGGTCCGACCATGTGAGAGTTAATTTGAGTTTTTTGACTCAGACCTCATCACAAAAATTGTGTTGCATGTATAACATCAAATGCTAAAGCAATAAACAAATCTCGCATGCAACACAGTTAAACACGCCCCCGTGGGATGATCACGAACCCAACCTATACAACCCACTGAGCCGCAGTGAGTCTATAGTCAGTCTAGGGTGGCCTTATATTATTACAAAATATTTTACCAATCAACATATAGATAGGCCTTGTAATATCTCCATGTATCGCCTCCTTCGTGGACTTTCTTCTCCATGGACTTACTTAAAATAAAACCTCACCAAAATTTTCTATACTACTCTCATTACAATTTAAAAAAGAAATCTCGATCAGAAGTCGGGAGAGTATATTAGGAGGGAGATACCAAACTTTATTATTCCAAGGCTAAAAACGAGGGAGAAGATAGCATTCCAACTATAAACATAAACATACAAAAGGTCATGGGCTTCGTGATCATCCATCCATACATTTCATGTAATGTACACCCCATGTAACACAATAATCTATGATATCCAATATCATATAATAAGTTATACAAAGAAAACACAGGTTCGTAATTTGCAATTAAAGGATGATCATAAATATGGCGAAGGTCATTGTAATTTACTCTATTTTTAATTCACAAACAGTTGTGTATTTCAAAAGAAAAGGTATTTTTCACTCACAAACAACTGTCTATATCAATTATTTTGTCATGCAAATGATACCCTTAAATTAACTTTTTTTCTTTCTTTTTTTTTTTTTTGAAATATGACGTATTGGTTTATATATTTAATTCTTATTTATACCATGAAAAATTATTTATATATGTATTCAAATACGGGCTACCACGACGATTAGCTTTCACAAATCAGAACTGAATGAAGACTGAAAATTGATAAAGGAGCAAGCATGGATGAAATTATATAACTCTCGGATGGAGGTATGAAATTATCAGTTTTACCCTTACTGTATTTCTTTTAAAAAAAATAAAAACTTATAAAAAAATCGAATGGGGTGGATGAAGAGTTTTTTAAAAATTATAAAAAAAATAATGCACTTAATCCATAAAAAAATAAAAAATTTTAAAAAATAAAATAAAATTATAGTTTTAATCCACAAAGGTATGTTAGTCAGTTCACCATAAAAATTGAATGGAAACCTAATGGATCGGGTTGATTATTAGACGACTGTTAAAATCAAGGGGATATTGGTAATTTTTCAAATAATGAGAAATTATTCATAATTATACCAAACTTTAAGAGAGATCGTTATAATTTACCCTTAAAAATATCTTTCCTTCTCAAATTAGTATATATACAACTCTTTCCATACATTTACCAAAATAAAAACTTAAAGGAAATAGTATTATTATATAGTCATTTATATATGTCGAGTAACCACTGATAAGAAATTTGACCAACTACTTTAGCTAATTTATTTCTAATTTTGTTAGTTAGGTTGCCATTAAATTTGGGTTACATAATTGTAAAAACACCTCATAAAGGTAATTGGGCTGTCAAAAACTTTTTTTTAATTAAAATGATGATTATATATTATATTAATAAATTAATAAATATATCAACTCAATTTAATAAATTTGTAGTACATAATTAATATTAAGTGAGCCAAATAATTTATTATAATAAATTTATTTCGGACAATTTTATTCCTATGTTCATTTTTATTTAGGTCAGTAACTTACAAAATTGCTTACTTTTAGTCATTTGGCATATTTTCGGATAATTTTATCCCTATGAGTGCATATGGACTAAAACTGCCTTTCAAAAGTTGCATAAGGGTAAAATTATCCGAAAATCTGCCAAAGGACTAAAAGTAAGCAATTTCGTAAGTTACTGAACCTAAACAAAAATGGACATAGTTATCGGACTAAAATTAAAATTTGGCATTTTTAGCGGACTAAAATAATACTTTTCCCTAAATTGAAGTATAGTAATGTGATGAAAATACATTCGTCAAAATTTATATTCGGATTGATTAATTATAATTGATAATTAAAGTAATGAAAAATGTGAATTTCGTATATAGTACTTGTGTATTATCCTCAATATACAAAACTAAGAAATTTATTGAGGTAGAAAATTTTAAAATATTTTTAGTCAGTAGCATTGATAGTAAATACTTTTAATATCAATGTTTTTGTAAGTTAAAAATTATTTTTATATATAATTGTTGCTTAGATTTAACATATAGCATATATATTAAATAATATATAATATACATTATATAGATAATTTAAAACAATTCATTATATCTCATCCGCTTTGGTGTGGAGTTTATTAATTTATATTAAATAATAATTAAAATTAAATAAATAATTACATGCACTACAGTATTATGTTGAAAATGATTTCGTCCGCCTTTATATTCGCGGTGAAAATATTTAATTGATAAATCAAATAATAAGTACTTTGCATTATGCATGCAGTAATGATACAAACATTTCATTATTTGAAAAATATTTCGTTCAAATAGAAAAGTTGAATCAATTATGTAAATAATCAAAGTTGAATCAATTAGCATTGATTAGTAAAAAACAGAACAGTTAAAATATTTTTAATCATAACATATAAGGCTGTCAATTTCTAGGGAATTATCAAAGTGTAATTACACAACTACACGATATATAAGAAATGAATGCATTTGACACTCACGAACTGCTCAAGTAGTTGTTTTCTTTTTTTACTGATTAAACCATTTTTTGACTTGGAAGTTTTCTAGTCGGGCATTGTATCCCTAAGGACCGTCACGACGCTGTGGTGGAAGTTCCTATGGTTGCGGTGAGCTCGCTGTGCTGTATCCCTCACTATACGTCTGGACACCCCGATACTGCACGCCAATCCGACGAATGTAGTCAGTCCACGATCCAACCCCCCCCCCCACTTCTGAGCCCATGTCGAGACTGCGTTGTGCAGCTACTGAGGTACCGCATGTTAGCGCTGGGCCACCATCTCCACGAGCTACATGGTCCACTACATCCCAACTGGCAATGTGTGTATGTGACTGTAACGATGGGGCAGTGGAATCCGATATGACAATAGGTGCATCTACGCTTCCTCTCACCACACTATGCACGGTGTTACCACTGTCGTCATTTTCTGCTTCGTTTTGGGCCTCAACAGGGACACCTGGCAACTTGATGGGGTCCCACACCTCTAACATGCTGGGATAATGTGGCTCTGGGTACTGATAGTACTGTCTAGCCAATGAAAAAAGCTGCAAAAAGGCTCCAATTGTAAATTTGTTGGTGTTGCGAATTACAATAGTAATTTCAAACGATGATTGTTAAGTAGATGTCATCACATTGGAAATAAAATAACGTACCTGTGACGCACGTGGTCATAGCTCTACTGGAAACACCATAATAAATATTTCAATAACATAATAAATCCCTGGTATCTGAGTGATTCCATGAAACTGTCGAAATCGATTTTTAAACTCGTAGAATTTATCACAGACTTGGTCTCGGGTGTAAGGATATCCAAAATGTCTTTGTAATCCACGTGTCCAATGGCCCATCTGCGCCTCTGCAAGTGCATCGTCTCTCATGGGCGCCCGAGTGTTGTCATCGAGTATCATCCACATGAACCACTGCTCAATATTTAAATTTCAATGGTCATCCTATGGAAATCTGCTCTCCAGATATCTGCGGTATGTCATGGCTACAAAGAATTACGGTCAGGAAATAATTATTGTGCAACATCGCACCACGTGTACGGTTGAAAAATGTAAAAAAATATCAATTTTGCTTGAACTACTATCTATAGTTTTACAATTGTGAACAGTCAAGCACACACTATAATTCTTCATGCAAATACTGCTAAATGATCATATAGCGTAACATTCCAAGAAAAAGTTACATTCAAATAGTAGTTTTAATAGTTTACATATGAATCAGCACTGTCCACTACGTTCATTACTAGTTTGGATGGTTGGTTGCCCACATTTGCATCGCTATGCTATCTCAAAGTTTACGTTGGGCTTATATCTCATAAGTGGTTGGATGTCCCCTATGGTAGAATGAATCCATGTCAGTCTGAATGTCTTCATCTGGTTCATTGAATATGATGTCATCGTTGCTAAATTTACGGATAATGGGTGCAACATGTAATTACTATATTGACCTGGTGGTTTTGAAGGTAGCTCGGCATCTGCTACTGTAGTAGTGGAAAACGTTTCTTCAGTACACCGAAGCATCATTCAATTACATTTTTTCAACCTTGAATGTGACTGTGGGGCATGATATCGACGACCTTGTCCCCTCCACTCAGGTAGGTGATACCTTGTTTCTCGATAGAAGCCAGGAAATATTGGTAGTTTGTGAAACCTGCGTCTACCAAATAATACTTACTTGCATTGTCACAAGGCATCGTCATAAAGAGAGCAGCTAGTGCCACGTATTTTACCCTTAAACAAGATGGTCAGTGGAATCTAATTTATATATTACAATGCTTACCAATCGGAGTGAAAGGAAAATTCTGGTCCTGTGAAACTGCATGGTCCAGGAAACGGGCATCGGCCGCACTTCCTTCCCACCCAGCATACACATAAGTGAAATCGAAATCACATATTTCTAGTACATTCTGTGCTAGGCGGCCTTTCAGCGTTCTGTTTTGATTTTGGTCAACTTGGGGGACCCAGGCAGGTAGCAACGTTCCGTCCATCGCTCCGACGCAATCCTACATCGATGTCAACAATTATGTATAGTTAAATGCATGAAATAGTATGTCAAACCAGCTTGCATTAATTACACGGTTGTGAAGACTATGAGATGGTGTTACAACAATGATAGATGTGGTATGTACCTTGAAGTATGGGTAGAAATCTGGGTTATTTGCCACTCTCGGATGTGTGTTTGTAAACTTCGGATGAGTTATTAGTTTTGGCGCCATTGCGCGCAAGGCAGAAAGCACTCGGTGGAATTTACGATTAATAGTCTCTAATGAGTGTTGAAATCACTCCATATTGTCGCGGTGCCTTTTATGCATGTCGACCGTTTGCATGAAGAGTGCAACCTCCTCAATTGAGGTAACTCTGGACGTCTGACCATGAGGCAGTAAACCTCTAGTAGTCAATGCATCAACCGAAGTATAAAAGCATGGCTTGGTCATGCAAATGTTGTCAAAAAATCTTCCCTGGTGTGGGGTCGTCATAATCTCCGCAATCCATCTTGCTCCTTGTAGTGCATATGTGTTACGTGGCATATTTTTCCTAAATAAGTCTGGGCATATTAAATCTATGAGTGCGTAAAATTCCTTTGAAACATCAGATTCATTACTTCCTGGAGTCCCTGGGGTCCCCGGACTCTCGCTTGAGGAGTTCGAGTCTAGACCTCCACCAACTCCCGAGCTTGCCATATATTCGATCGTTGTTGTATTGCTAAACATAAACAAGACAAATTAGTGTGTAAGTTATATGCAGTAGATGCCCGTTGGCTGGGGACATGAAAATACTAAACGAGCATGGGTACTTGGTATGAGTGCAATCTAAGTAAATCGGTTAGACATACATGCACGAATACACATAACAAAATCAGTTTTTTCTAATTTTGTAACAATCAAGCAATACAGTCACTTGCCCAAAGAGTAAAACCAGTGGAGTTTATTCTCGTCATTAAGACGTAAGAAGATTGTGCGCGTGCTGTGACTGTAAAAATGCTCTAATGCGGTGGTGAAGATTATGTCTGGCAGATCGTTAAACTTTGTCAACTCATCTACGGACCGGTCAATGGATTCAGTAGCTTCGGGCCTAGTGCGGTCAATCTTCCCTTAAAGTGATTCATTAAACCTATCAATTGTCCCACACTTCGTAGCTTCCAACTCACTAGCTACTCGTCGGAACCGACGCTCGCTTCCAAACGGACTAGCGAAAGCCTGTGATGGTCCCAGGGAAGAAAAGTATTCGTCTGGGGACGTCATAGGAACAGACTGAGGGAATGTTGTATCTTCGTACTCATCTCATGATCGGCGCCTGCCCGATTCAGTGCCATCCATCTGTTTATCATCTATGTGGTTGGTGCTATGGATTGTCCGACGTTGTTGTGATGACAAACGTGCGAGCCCACCAGATGCGGTGTTTTATATAGAACATTTCAGTGCATAGGTCAAAGCATTGAAGACCATGCTCAACTAGGTGGTGCATGAGCTACCGATTCCAATAGCCGGAGGCGCACCTTTGATGTGAATGGCGAGTGGCGGCGGACTCCAATGGAGTTTGTGGCGAGTTTATTATAACACCATCGTGGTGGGAGGACGCGGGTGATGGCGGTGTTGGGGCTATGCTGGCAGTGGAGTTCATCTAACTACGCCGTGGTGGGGTCCGATACCGGTTGATGGCGGCGGTGGGGCGGTGGTCGAATCAGATCGATGGAGGAATGGTGGGGAGAGAAAGTTGAAGTAGACTGAGATAGGAGCTGCAATTTTACGTTTTGGAAAAATAGATTTCTATTATGGGCTATGGGCCTATAAAATTAAAAAAAAAAGGTTAGTAGGCCAATTTCTGTTTTTACACCCAATCAAGGTGTAAAAACTAAAACCAAACATTGCTATTGTTTTGGCCCATCTCGGGAATGGGCCAAAATCTAAATCTAAACACAGCCATAAATTTGGATAGTTCATTTTCATTTATTGAAGATCAAGGGCTATTAAAAGTTGATTAGACCCTATGGTTCTGATGCAATTATAAAATATCCAATGGTCATTATAATACCAATAAATTATATTACATAATATAATGAGAATTTAAAAAAGAAATTAACACCGGTGCAAGATTTTAAAAAACACAAGGTCTTTTTTGCATATTTTTTTAATATAGAAGGTTTTTAGCTGAATTTTTATAACACATGGAGGTTTTATGCAATTTTTTAATTTTTTAAAATAATGCAATTTACCCCCCCTTCCACCCCCTTTTAAGGAAGTAAATTGCTTCATTTTAAAAAACACAAGAATAAATTGCTTATTTTTAAAAACACAGGGAGGTAAATTCTAATTTTTTTGGTAGGGAGTAATTTGCTGTTGCACCCCCTGCACTATATTTAATTATCACTATTTCACTATTAAATTAATTATAACTTATTCTATAACTAATTTATTTTCTACCCGTAAAATAAATTCTATTTTATCAATATAATATATACAGAATAGCATATAGAAATAGGCGGCCTTCCTTGCATCAATTGGCACTATCAAGTCGGAATCAACAGCAAGAGGAAAGAAATCAATCCCAAAGCTTTCTATTCTTTCATAAGCAGAGGACGGGGGCGGAAGTCTTTAGGAGTAGTCCATTCGAGTTAGTTTTCTTCTATAGTAGCGATCCATAGGCGAGCGAGTAGGTTTCATACGAGGAAAGGGAATTAGACCCTTAGGCGTGGATATGTCGTTTGGCTAGAGCTTTTCGGGGTTCTCAGAGGTCTTGATTTCATATGTCGAAATAGGCTTTCCATAGGGCCCTTCATATGGCTTGTAGTTCAAGACTAGCAGTACTACATTTCATACCAAGCGTAAGAGTCCCCCAGATGATTTACTTCACGGGCGAGGTCTCTGGTTCAAGTCCATATCACAAGGGATAATAAATATCACCAAAAGTTTATATTTATCCTCACTAGATGTCCTCATATACATAACCTCAAAGGAAAATAGCGTAATAGCCAACAGTAAAAAATGTTAAACACAAACCCGACAAAAGACTAGAATATATAACAACCAAACAGCCAAAAATCTCGGCTTCAGATGCCATGACTGACCCACATGATAGAACAACGGGATGACTCAAAGTCTAATATGGCTAGTTAGTGTGACTATCTCCTGAAAAATACGTGGTAAGGAATGAGTTGTCTACTCAGTACGTATAGCTAATCAGTCTATATATATATACACACAGGCAGCAAGTCATGTACATGCAATCACATCAACTAACAAATATTTATCATATAACAACAACAAATGTAAGGAATAATACATACCCACAATTGTAAATCAATCCATGACATAATATTGACATTATCGTTTATTTCTAAAGCCTTACTTACTCTAATTGGAGTACACCAGTCAATGATTTTGCTGGCCATCTTCATCTTATTCAATGCCACATCATATGCAACACAAGATACCTGTTGTATGTTATATCTCCACACTCTCTATCTCAATGTGTAGCAATATCAGCACAGGACACAAGATACCTGTTGTATGTTATATCTCCACACTCTCTATCTCAGTGTGTAGCAATATCAGCACAGGATATCATAACAAACATGGCATCCCCACACCACCCCAACGTGTAGCTAACAGTACAAGATATTACCCACTATTCGAAATATTCCGATACCCTACGCGTCATGGTACCTAGCTTAACTCATTTATTTTCATATAAGATTACCATTGATCACATTATCATAAATACATTGACTATGTTCCCAACTAGATAAACACCATATTTTATTTCAACTCATCAACATCACCAACTTTAACATTCAATTCTCTATAATAATTATTTTCTTATTAATAACGTTTTCATTCGATTTCATTCAATAATTACTTATATGACCACATAACCATTTATCTCATATCTGTGCAATACAATTATATATAACATGTAATAACAATTTTATCGATATTAAGGTAACCACAATAGATAGTTCACAATTATATATATATATATATATGTAAATATAAACAATCAATATATTATATCCACGTATATAAATATAAATTCAAATTCACGGTCGAATACATAAGCAACCTATAAATATAATACTGCACATATAAATATATATATATATAAATCAATTAGCTATAATAACCTCAAATCTTAAAATAATTCAGTTAACATCAACAGTTGCTCAACCATCTACTTTATCTTCACCTCCTATAATAAAGCATTATACGTATATTCAATATATAAAGAATATTGCAAATGCCAAAGAAGAGATTAAATAATATTCGTACATTTTCGTCAGTATGTTAATATTTTATTTATATTAAACCTCAGTTCCGTTTTCTTCAAAAATAACTAAACTTATCAAGTATATATTTAATTTGTCAATTAACTCATAAAACTTCATTTAATCAAACCCCTTATATATTTATACCTATCGTTTTTAATAACATTCCTAAATTAGATTACCATTACAAACCTCATTTTTTTTACTAACATAATATTTCTTAAATATAATTTTCAAAATATTTTTATGAATTTTTTATCGATTCCTTACTACTATATAATTTAATTAAACCTTAATATATAGAATTAAATATTTGGTTAATAATTCTGATGGAATTGCGTAAATTAACTATAGTAATATTTAAATCTAATTAATCTAATTTTATTAACCAACTATATCATATCAAATGTGATACTTAATTTACCGAAAAAATATGATATTTAATTAACTCTAATTTAAATAGCCAAACTCATAAAATTTTTCAATTAAATAGTACATTTAACAATATCAACAACAATTAATATATAAATAAATTAAAAAATATAATTATATAAATTATAATATAAAACTTTTCGTACCTATTTCATCTTCGGTATCTGCATGTGTGTGAGGCAAATTGCAAAACAATGTACCTATATATAAATATAATGATGTGTGGGTGGTTGAGGCGGTGGGTGGCATGATGCTGCTCACCCCTATTTTTTTATTTTATATCATCTTTTTTATAATTATCATTATATTCTATTTAATTTTTTAATTAATATAATTTGCTCCCAAATATTATAATGAACTTCAATTTAATCAATTCAAATTTTATTGTATTTCAATTATGACCTATAATTTATTTATAATTAAATTTAAATTTTTTTGATTGTTACCAATTATTCTTTCGATTATGAGTAAGATATAATCCTACGAATATTGCAGTTAATAGGAATTGTTTGTATTTTTTTTCTTATTTTATATTATAATTCCTTTACTATTAATTGTAAAATCAATTAAAAACATTGTTGTATATACTCAATAAAATCGAGTCAGAAATAAGAATTATAATTTCCCAGTGAGAGATATGGATATCTAAGGAGATAATTTCATCGATCAAAGACGATTGTGAAAAGGGATTAACTAATATAATTATCATTGTCATGTTTGTAATATTTTGACCACTTGTTTCGCGATTGTGGTTGGCTTTTATCAAAGTGTAGTAAAAATTGTGGTCTTGAAATTCATAGTTTAGGAAACGAAAATCAAACTGGTGATAAAATCAGACGAGGTGGATGAAAAAGTTGAAAAAATTGTTAAAATAAAATATCCACTTAGTCCACAAAATTTAATTTGTTTTTGAAAATTAGGAATTATAAGTTGTAGTCTACAAGTATATTTTGGTCAGTTTATTACAAAATATAAATGAAAACCAGACGAAAACTAATGGAATGAGTTCATTGTTAGACATATATTAAATCAATGAGGTATTTATAATTTTTTGAATGAAAAAATAATTTATCATTATATAAAATTTCAAGAAAGGTCATTATAATTTACCCTTATATATATATATATATATAATGCATCATGTAAGATATAAACACTTGCACACACGTCATACATATACAGGGACAAACATCGGTCATAATAAAGAGTAAGTAATATGTTGGAATATTAACATTTGTACCCCTGATCTATGGTCTATTTACATAAACTACCACTATCTTTTGCATAATTACAGAAACTACCCTTGACAACAAACAAATAGCGATAGTTTATGTAATGATATTAACATTTTTAAAGAGTGCATTTAAGTTTTCAAAAAAAGTAAGAGGTTGTTTGTGTAAGTGATAATGATATATTGGTTGGTGTACGTATAATTTTTTTTAAAAAAAAGGATGATCTGTGTAAACAGATTATGGATCAAGGGTTATAAATATAATTATCCCTAATATTTTTTGCTACCTTTTACATGTTAGAAAATGGGTAATTAAATTTGGCCGTTTGTGTTTTCAGAAAAAGACGTGTGATCTTCTTGTGCTTTAGAAGAAGGGCAATAACGTTCAACTTAACCTATATCACTTTTTAATTATACCAAACTTATATAATGTTTCTATTTTACTTCTTTTTTTTTTCTTTTTGCAAATATATGAATTTGTATTATAAGTATACAAACACATACATGTAAAATACATAATTTTAACAATGTATATATTATTTCAAAAAATATCATCAATAATGTATTGAGTGGTAATATTTTATCACCATCAACAAAACATGTCAAAGAAAACATCAAAGCTACGTAAATATATCAAACTTAAGCTACGTACACGACTTACATTTTTTATGCAAATAGTAACATGAACACAATATAATTATAGGCTAATTTCAGGATTCGGCCAGATAATTAATCATCTTGGGAAACAATAATTTGTATATTATATATTTAAATATTGTATTGGTGAGTTTATAAGCTCTTTAAAGTATTTTGTAAAATATTAAAGTTTAGTTTTTGGAATTTGCATCGGTATAAATAGATGTTGAAATCTTATAAATTTAATTTCTTAAGAGAAAAAATAAACTAGATGTCTGAATAGCTATTACTAATAAATACTTATAGCTTTCTTCAGTTTTATTTTATTCAATTAATTTAATACTTTATTTTAAAGTAAGATCAGATATCTTATAAGATTTAAAATATTACAATTAGCTTATTTTAAGATGATTTAGGCACCGAATTTCAAGTAACTGGAAAAAATATGGTTGGTGTCTCATTCTTTATATCTTAATTTCTCATTTTTTTTAAAATAAATACTTATAGCTTTCTTCAGTTTTATTTTATTCAATTAATTTAATACTTTATTTTAAAGTAAGATCAAATATCTTATAAGATTTAAAATATTACAATTAGCTTATTTTAAGATGATTTAGGCACCGAATTTCAAGTAACTGGAAAAAATGGGGTTGGTGTCTCATTGTTTATATCTTAATTTCTCACTTTTTAAGTTTAAAATATGGCAGTACTATTGTTCATCATGTTTTTGGATGCAATTTCAGAAGAAATTATGGTGGCTGAATCAAGAATGTGCAAATCTAGAAGCTGTGAGTTTAGGGGATCATGCATTCGTAGCACCCGCACTTGCAGAATAATTTGCATGCGTGAAGGTTTTCAATATAGTACATGTGAGCGAGGACGTTGCTATTGCGTGAAGCCATGTCATGCTGGAGGAGGCGGTGGATAGGGTGGTGGTGGTGGAGGAGGGATTGGGGGAGGTGGTGGTGGAGAAGGAGGAGACGGTGGTGGAAAAGGTGGAGGAAAAATCAAGTTTTGAGTCCATGAGAATGCATGCAATTGTTGTCTGGCATACATTTCTATTAAATAAACTAACCAATATATTGGTTAATTACCTTATTATTTGTATGTATCTTCGACTCCAAATATTTATTGTTTTAGATGAGTATGAATCTTTCAGTAGAATCTGCTTAAAGAATTGAAAATAATTAACAAATTATGCAACATAATTTAAAATAAGAAACTCAATCCGTATAATATATGAATAAGCCAAATAATTTGTTGTATTTTTTGTCATATGGATATGATGTAAAATATGGTGTGAACATATATAATATATATGCACTTTCTAGGGTACATTAAATTAAAATATAAAATTAGTATTTATAATTAATTCATAAATATTCAGTATGTTTTAGATATAAATGAGATAGTCATGATTGATGTACTGGTCGAATAGTGAAATATTAATATTAATTATATACTTACTATTTAAATGGATAAAAAAAAAAAGAAAGATTAGCTTTCAAAAAGTAGACATAAGTTACTGATGATTAGTGATACATTCATACTTATATATAACTCATTAATTAACAACAAAAAATTCTATACTCATTCAAGCAATATACTTAGGGTGAAAATGCAATTTTAGTCCTATAATTTATGAGATGGTATTTTTGGTTCCTGTAATTTTAAAAATTTGGCAATTTTCATCATTTATTGGTCAATTTGATCGGAAAATTGCATATGACTTGCACATGACAAATTAAATTGCAATGTTAGTCTTGTAAGTTACGAGCATTGACACTTTTAGTCCTATAACTTGGATGAGTTGGCATTTTCGGTCCTTCATAAACTTATTTACAAGAGTAAAACTGCAAGTGAATTGCAATTTTCGGTCAAATTAGCCGGAAAAGGACTAAAATTGCCATAATTATAAAGTTACAGGATTAAATTGTGAAAAAAATCAATTTATATAGAATTAGAAATACCACTCCCCTTAAGTTATAAGACTAAAATTATAATTTTCCATATACGTTGCCACCATGTAACACTTGTGTCATTAAGTCTATTTTTTATCATTATATTAGTGATATCATTATTATAGCAAATCAAAATTTTGAATAAATTAATATAATTGATGAGGCTTAAATATATTTTTTGTCCTATAATTTTGGTATTTTAATATTTTTATTCTTTATTTTTTTAGGATTGTAAAGTAATCCTATAATTTTTGCGATTTTGGTCCTTCTGGTGTTGGATTTTTACAAAAGTGGCTTGAATAAATCATATGACCCTTACGATTTTGACTTTCTTCTCCTTTATCTTTCTATGGATTGCAAAAGAGTCCTGTCACTTTTGGACATGTTGTAATTTTGGTCCTTTTTTGAAATTTGATAGTGAAAGAACGAAAATTGTGAAATATTAAAAAGTTATAAGACTTTTTTGTAATTTTAGAAAAATAAAGGATAAAAATATTAAAATGCTAAAATTATAGAACAAAAAATATATCGAAGGCTAATTAACACCAATCTTGATATTATCTAGTGAATTAATTAGATTTTTGGATCATTATTTTCTATTTGTTCACTCCAAGAGAAACCATATGAATTGGTTCTCTAACCACTAGGCACTAATTTTCACATGAGAAGAAATATAATTTTTTACTATAATTAATTATTATAATGAAAAAACAAAAATGGTGAATACATATTAATAATAGCTTTGCAATGGTCATTAGCCATTATTAATACAAGTGAGGTCAAAATATTAGTAATAATTAAAATCATGGCAAATATTTTGACTATAACTGAAAACGATAATAAAATATAAAGTAAAAATTTAATTTTTCGCATAAGTTTTGTTTAATCGTGGTTATATTATTGGTTTGCAATGAAAGTCGTGTCGTGTCATTTATAGTGTAGCAAAAAGTTATTCTTTTTTTGTAGTGTCGGTATACTCTTTAATTATTTGGAATTCTCA